>NC_092340.1:9002500-9307500 GCF_046630445.1 Rutidosis leptorrhynchoides
ATACATCTTACTGCATTGATTGCATGAATAGTGTATAGACAAATTTCGTATCATAGCGTATCTGCTAATTCATATCTTAGCATATATGTTACTGTAAACTTTACCTGACCGCTTTCAAAAGTTCCTCCGTAATTTACGAATCCCTTATACTATATATAGGTATTCTATGTAATTAGAATATCATCCGATATCCAAAAATCATTTCATATCAAAAATCCTTTATTCAAACCGTGTAAGATGAATTCCGCATCTAGTTCAAATTCCTCAGATTCCGACAGCTATTCCGATATGGATTTCCACTCGAGCTCCGAAAGCAGCGTAACCGGAATGGATCAACCAATTAGCCATCATCTATACTGGATGAATTGGGGATGGGTTCGTAGCCTACTTAATCATTGGAGACAAGAAGAAGGCGATCCCTTCCATCCACCACATTCACCTCTTGGCGAAGAACCTGAAGCACTTACTGGCGAACCCGTTCGTAACACCATTTTCACCCTCATTTCCAGAACAGCTCGCAACGACTACATAATATCCAATATTCTAAATCTTATTCATCCGCTTTTCCAAACCGCCAATCATCTGGGAGTAGTAGAAGAAGTCAACGAGCTTCGCTCTCGAGTAGTGACTTTGGAGAACATGATGCGCAACTTGCAGGCATCACAGGCACCACCAGCATCGGCGGCAACAATACCACCGATAATAACACCAACAGTACCATTACTACCACCAACAACAACATCCCCATCACACGCCTCAACATCACAATCTGTACCTCGGATATCAACATCATATGCACCATAGGTACCAAGGAGTACCAACAACAATAAACGATTAAGTATGGAATCATAACTTCATCGTAGAAATATCCTACGGCGATTATATAATCTATAATCTTAGAGATTATATATTCTAGCCTTAACCATAAATCAGATAGAGTAGAAACCCTGATAGGAATGGTGTATGATTTACAAACAAGACTTGTTATATCACAACATCAACAGTACCGTCAGCATCATCAGCACCGTCAGTACCGTCTGCATCGTCAGCACCAGCAACATCTGCTACATCAAAAGCTCCGTTAGTTCAAGAAAGCACCGTGGACATCATTACGAGTCAACAACTAGTATATTGTATCAATGAGTTATGAAATATTAACTCAATTCCTCTGAAGAGTTTATATGTATATCTTATATATATAAATTTTGAAACCATCATAAATCTTTTCGTACTAAGCAATTATGTATGAATTGAAAAAGGGTAAATATTACTCGGTTAAATTTATATTATTAATGTGCTATGATATACATCCTTCGATAACAACTTAACCTTCGTTAATTACAATCTCTATTTCAACTCAATGAATTCCATTTCCTAATAAACCAAGTGTATTATTCAATTACATAATTGATTTTATATTTTCATTTTCGATGTACTCGAAACTTTCCAGAAAACATCATCTGTATCTAGTAAGGTTCACAAAAATTCCTCGAGAATCAACATCCTTCACCAAGGAATAAGAATAAATAATGAAGTATTGATTTCATTAGTGAAATACTCCGCGAAGATTATGTAATCTCTAATGTTTTAGAGATTATTCATATCAAAAATATAAGCCGAAAATCAAATGAGTTTAATATGATATTAATTCATTAAATCTGTATTACATCTGAAGAAAATATACATACATATATTTTCATAAAGACGGTAATAAAAATTCTTTTGTACAAAATATTACTTGTAAAATCTTTAACTGGTAGGTAATACCCGGGGAAATATATAAGTTCACAATTAATATGTTATACTGTACATTCTTCAACTTTGATTCAAAAATTATTAACAATGCTCATAACGATATACAATCGTTTTCATACAAATTCAATTACATATTCTGATATTGACGGATCAGAATCCAATCATAACTCTGAACCGGTGACATCATTATTAGATCTCTACATCTTTCAAAGCTATACTTTGACTTCAAAACTGTGCAAGATCCTTTAGCGTTGTTTTTATCGAAAATAACCTTGCAATCCCTTTTCAAAGTATCCAGTTTTACCACACTTCCAACCAGTCAACTTCAACTTTTTAGATTAACCCTTATTATAACCTTGATATATACGTTTTTGTTACTTGGGAACCTTTTATGTTCCACCACATTAGCAGTAAATTTACCAACAACTTCATTGATCCTTGACCCTCCGAAAAATCATTATACTCATAGAAGCCCTATCTTGTACTCATCCACATCTTGTAACAATAATTGCCATACCAACTACCGGGAATTAGCAATCAGTATTTTGAATCTAGTAGCAATTCTACGCCAACAGTTATATATATACATATAATGTCTATCTCCTAGACTTACTTACTTCGAATGTGAAGTTTCTGAAAAACACCCCAAACTGTAAAACTAGTCCTTCAAATTTTGTAAAAATGCTGATGAAGCAGCAAAAACTGTAAATGACTTTAACAGTCAAAAGTTTGATGATAAAGAGTAGTGTGTTGGAAAAGCACAGAAAAAGAGAAAGTTTGGTACTGAAAAACGGATTGAGCAAACCATGAAGGAGGCTATGGACAAATCACAAGGACTAAACCTGCCTTTAAAGAATCTAAATGATTCAGTGTCTGCTGAACTCATTAAAAAATACCTTGCTCCTGACTCAAAATCCGTTACGAACAAATCTTCTTCATCATCCTTCGATATTAGATATTCTAAGATATCATCGTGTTTTCCATTATAAATATCCTTCATATTTCTGAGGATATTTTTTGAAACCATTCTTATCTGAAATCATTACCCATTCTCGCTATCTGTATTACATCATAAAAGAAACTATTTTAGTTTCTAAATTCTGAAACCTTCAAGTTTAAAATATGAATGTTTTAAAGTAGTATTGGGAACTGAAGCATGAATTAGTATAATATAATGACACTTGATCAACGTGATTATATTACAGTAAGTCATTTTGAGTTTCTAATGGAACGTAATAAAGGTTCACAGATCTCACCCTCATCATGAACCATGTTACATAACTCTTTCATTCCATATAATCTTTAAATATATCAAGAAAATATATTTCTTGATGATTCGGTCTTTTCCGGATATTCTGGTAATTTGCCAAATCAAGATCGTGCAATTACGATTTCTTTCTTAGAACATTAACTATGTTCATCCAAAACTCCATACCTACGAATTCTGGACCATTATTCGCTTGACTTAAAGTCGGGAAGAGAAAACGAAAGCATGAAGCTCCAAAATATAATGGAAAATATAAAGCCCTATAACAACCCCGAAATTACAAACCATGTATATCAATGCGTATAGCAATATAAAGACACGGGAGAATGAAAAATACTATAATCCCAAGGTAATGATAGAAGAAAATAACTTCCTCTGGTGGTAGATGAAAAAGAAGAATGACAGATATGAAAATTAGGAGTATATCAAGAATCAGAACTGGATGAAGCATTTTACAATCTTTTGGAAGTATGAAATGAGGAAGAAGATGTAGGAGTGGTGAAAATAATGAAACGGAAGTGGTTAATTTATAGCAAAATATCAGACATACCAATCGAGGCAGATTACGCATTTAATCAAAGAAAATCCTAATTTCCGCAAATTCTGAAGAATCAAATCTTACTTAGATTATGAAGATTTTCTATTCCTTAAATTCTGGAAATCAATCGTTACTACGTCAAGAGATAAGACGCATCTCTATTTTCCATTTCACTCTATTACAATAACTTCCCTCATACACTTCGAGTAATTGAATTTTTTTATCCATATTATTCAACGGTGATAAAAATTCTATTTATCAACTCATATTCGTCATAAAAACATTTTTATTGTTAGCCATGACGACCTCACTCAAATTTCGGGACGAAATTTCTTTAACGGGGAGGTACTGTGATGACCCGAAAATTTCTGACCAAATTTAAACTTAATCTTTAACGTTTCCGACACGATAAGCAAAGTCTATGAAGTTGAATCCTAAAATTCTTGAACTATTCAAATACCATTTGATTATTCTCAACGATTCGCGAACAAATATATGTAAATAGATACATATATATACTATAACTTGAAAACGTAACAAAGTGTTATGAAAACGATAATGTGCATTAACCTTATTGGTTTGATTATCTGATTGATATATTTAACTGCGAAGTTAAAAGATTATGCCAAACGATTGAATTAAAAGATATTTATTGAGTACCTTAAAGATTATGATATTATTACGAGTCTCTTTTGTGAGGTCCACGTTGATTTGGGAAATCGTTCATTTTTAACGATATTCGAAATAAATGGTAAAGTGTTAGTTTAAATAACGTAATTTGGACACATACAATAATAAGGAATATTAACTGTTGGAATTAGATATATGAATAACTTGCGACGTACATTTAAAAAGTGTTTTTAAATATTAACTTGGTTACAAAACGTTTTGATTTAAAACAATATTATTAAATATACTTTGTTAGATAATGAGCCATTGATTTATAGAAGTAAATGACCAAAACACTCAATTGTATAAGCTATATCTCAAGTGGTATAGTTTTTGAATAATTTAAATCTATATTTTGACAAAGGTACGAGTCACGAAAGGTATAGTGCCATTTTTCTTAGTGTACGAAAGGACGTTCGAAAAACCGGAACCGGGACATAAGTCGAGTGACAACGTACGACTTATCGGAACAAAAATTACAAGTCAACTATGCACGTGAATTTAATATAATATATAATTAATTATTTAAATTAAATATATTATATATTATATAAAAATATGTCGACAAGCTAAAAGTTAAACAAATGTGAGCTGGATCAGAGGGCCATGTGATCGCATGGCCTTGATGCCCAAAAACCATGCGATCGTATGGTGGGCTGGGACAAGTCAGGTACTATAAAATTCGAAGCCTGGTGATCGAATTCAATATATATTTCATCAATCTATCTCTTGCTCCGTATTATATTTATATATTATTATTATTATTATTATTATTATTATTATTATTATTATTATTATTATTATTATTATTATTATTATTATAATTATTAAGATTAATATTATTATTAATCTTATTATTATTAGTATTATTTTTAGTAATATTATTACATAAAATATTACGACGAGGTTATCAGCGTGTCACTTACTTTCAAGCGGGATAGAGCTAAGGAAATTATGGGTTATTACTAAGGAGGTTAGGGGTATTGTTCGAGGGTTTTGATCGTGAGTCAAACTAGTGTTTATCATCTCCGTTGCGTCTACGAACTTTTCTGCAATATTGAATCACAATATTGATACGTGAGCATTCATATCTTATCTTTTATATATTAATTGTGTATCCATATCTAGTGCTCGAGTATATATATTTATGCATGCTTGTATGCTAAATTTCTTCGCTAAACAGTTTATGATGAATCACGAATTAAATACATATATTAATGATAAAAGGTATATGATATGCATGTGTTTGGAAAGCTGGCAAAAAATCAATAACTTTTCATTTAGATATCGAATAGTTTCGATGAACGGATTAAAAGATATGATCAACTGCATTATGATTGACGTTAATTAAAATTGCTTTTGAATCTACAATTAAGATTTAAACAACTTGTTTAAGAGATTGATAAAATGGATTTTTTAAATATTACCAGCCGAGTAAATGAATTCTTATATAAAGCACGTCTCGTTTTGTTGAACTATTATCAAAATTGACTTTTTGAAACGACTTTGGATAACTTTTGTATGTCGATCTCGAGCATTAGGATTGTGATACACTATGACCTGACCTAGCATGATAGACATTTATTGACCAACATATGTTCTCTAGGTTGAGATCTACGGTTATTTGATATTCCGAGTTTCGGTCACATTTCGGTGAACGACTTTATATGCTGCTAAGGTGAGTTTCATTTGCTCCTTTTTTAATTGCTTTTGCAATCTATTTTTTTGAGCTGAGAATACATGCACTTTATTTTAAATGCAATGGACACAAGTACATACTAAATTCTACACTGAGTTTGAACCGAAATCCCTTAGCTTTGGTAACTAGTAACTGCCAGTTATAAGAACTGGTGGGCGCGAGTAGTAGTATATGGATCCATAGGGCTTGATATCCCCGTCCGAGCTAGAGCACTAGCCTTTTAACGGTCGTGTGCTATTTGAGAAGCGTACACGTTGGTTTGCGTGTATTATTAAGATGATTATACAAAGGGAATAAATTATATATACATTAAGTTTAGTTACCAGGGTGCTCAATTTCGTAGAACATTTTGATAAACGTTTCTGGATGAAACAACTGAAATCTTGTGATCCACCTTTATATGCAGATTATACGAAACAATAAAACTATGAACTCACCAACCTTTGTGTTGACACTTGTTAGCATGTTTATTCTCAGGTTTCCTAGAAGTCTTCCGCTGTTTGCTTATATGTTAGACAAGCTATGTGCATGGAGTCATACATGGCATATTTTTCAAGGAAATGTTGCATTCACCAAATCATCACCATGTATCTTATTTTGACTGCATTGTCAATGGAAGTACTATTGTAAACTATTATATTACGGTGATTGTCTATATGTATAAATCATCAGATGTTGAAAACCTTTGATTTAAATATTCATTTATGGTGTGCCTTTTCAAAAGAATGCAATGTTTACAAAACGTATCATATAGAGGTCAAATACCTCGCAATGAAATCGATGAATGACGTGTTCGTCCATATAGATTTGGAGCGATCGTCACAATTACGCATACAATGCAACTAAACATTTACAAACAACATTGCATAGCAATTGGTGCATCAAAAATCCATTTTACTTCTATCAAACCCTAACTCAAAGTCACAACTTTTGCAATTAAGTTTATGGAGTCTTTCCAAGTCAACCTACACATCAAATTGGAGCTAGTGATGCTAGTAACATATTTAATACATGCACTTTTAACATCTAACAACATTTAAACAACTAAATCTCAAGATCAAACACACCCATTTCAAGTTCATGCTAGTTACACCTAAATAACGAGATCGAGCATATAAATCACATAATCATGTTAGACTTGAGCCATAGACACTAATTAACACCTCTATAAGTTAAAAACATCAAGAACATAAAATCTAGTGTTTTTAGAAAGTTACCCAAATGAGATGTAATCGGTATGGATTTGAAGAGGAAGATGCAAGAATTCCGAATATGTAATTTGTTTGGATTGATGCTTGCTCGATTTGAAAAAGATGATGATTCTTTGTTTTGGGTTTTGAGAGAAAAATGTGAAAGTATTAAAGAAAATGAAAATGAAATGGATAATGAAAGGAGGTAGGTGTTGACTAGTCCATCTAGTCACATCTTTGATCAATTGGCGAAACTAGTCCCTCGAGTTCGGTTGCGGGTGCGTGAATTACCTAAACGAGATAATTTATAAACGCGTATTAACGGAAGGTGTTATAATTATATAACGGAATTTAGAATAATTAAACGGAAAGTAAACGAAAAAAGGCGGGATGTTACAAAAATGAACACACAATACACATACACAATTAATAATTAACAAAACCAATTCGAAAAACTAAACAAACATCCAAAAACCAATCCAAGAAACCAAAAACAATTCCTCTCCACTTGAACTAAATCCGCCACCATCACCACCATAAACCGCCACAACCTTCAACCGAGATTATTGTTATTACAAGTACTATTTATGTAATGATTCATACGGTATTCTTATTCTGTTTGAATATTTTGTTTCTGTTTTTATATTCCTATTTGGTTTTATTGTTTATTTGATCAAAGCACGGATAGCTGTTTTAGTATATTATAGTACAATAGTGCATACTATTAAATTTAAATTACTTTATTGTATAAGTAATCAAAAGTGTGAGTTGAAACCATGTTTGGTAGCCGTGCATATACATCAAGTGGGATTTAACTTATCACCTTACTATACACATAATAATATGCGTATCATTAGCATTCAAAGATAATGATATTGCCCTCAGTATATGCATGTATATAGATAGATCATAGACATATCATTATCCAATACAATGTAGAATCTTGATTACCTAATTTGCATTGACCTAACTAACCTTTCTCATGATATTACATTATATTACATACTCCATCTAGCTTAAAAGCTTACTATTCATAGTAATAGTAACATTCACTTTCTTGATTAACTTCAGATTCAACATCATGAGTAGAACCTTGAATTAATAGACATCAAGTTTACCCAAAAAGTGTTGAAATATTAAATTGGACGGTGGATGGTTGGTGAATTCTATGGTCAACAAGCACATGTATATTGTGGGAAAGCTATTACAGTAGAGGCTTTGAAATGTTTTCATACTTCACTAACTCCATATCTCTTACTATAAATAGAGATGGACATAAACTTATTCATGCATCCCAAAAACACATTCTCATAATTGTACTAAAAGAGTTAATAGAGAGTTTGAGTGTTTAGTCTCCTAATTACAAGAGATATAAAGATTAGTGCTTATCCTTGTAATTAGAGAGAAGTGTAATTCCTATTATTCTTATTAGTGAAACGTTTTCTTTCCTTTCCCGTGGTTTTTACCCTATTGGGGTTTTCCACGTTAAATCTCGGTGTCTCTTTATTGTCGCTATTTCAATTATTACTAGAGGTTTGCTATAATTCGGTGTCGCTTTTCTTAACAAGTGGTATCAAGAGCTAAGGTTCTAATATCTAGTGTGTATTAATCTACTTATCGTATGCTCTGTGGTTGCCACGGGAGTGGATCGTCCACATCAGAAAATAAGTAAGATTAATTTCACTCGATAAAAGTTCCCGGGTACTATTTCTCAGAAAAATAGTATTGTCGAAAAGAAGATTGTGATTATAGCAATGTCTACGAAATTCGAAATTGAAAAGTTCAACGGGAGTAACTTCTCGTTATGGAAACTAAAGATGAAATCTATCCTGAGAAAGGATAAGTGTTTGGCGGCCATCAGTGGACGTTCCGCCGAAGTCACTGATGAAAAATGGGAAGAGATGGATGGCCAGGCTATCGCAAATCTTCATCTGGCACTAGCAGATGGCGTTTTGTCTAGCATAGAAGAAAAGAAGATGGCGAAAGAGATTTGGGATCACCTCTTAAAATTGTACGAGACCAAATCACTCCACAATAAGATATTCCTTAAGAGGAAACTTTATGCGCTACACATGAATGAATCTACTTCAGTTAATGAGCACATTAATTATTTGAATACTCTATTTTCTCAACTCGCTTCATTAAGTTGCAATATAGAGCCAAAAGAACGTGCTGAACTTTTACTTCAGAGTCTACCTGACTCGTATGATCAACTCATTATTAACTTAACCAATAATGTTCTCTCGGAGTATCTAGTCTATGATGAAGTTGCGGCTGCTATTCTAGAAGAAGAAAATCGGCACAATAACAAGGAGGACAAACAGGCCGGTTCACGACAAGTGGAGGCCTTGGTAGTATCAGGAGGGAGATCAACGAAACGTGGCTCAAGTGGGAGTCACAATCATGGTAAACCGAAGTCTAAAAAGAAGAAGACCTATACATGCTACAATTGTGGCAAGAAATGTCATCTGAAGAAGGATTATCGGAGTTTAAAAACTCTAATCCTCAAGGAAATATCGCAAGCATTTTAGAAGATGGGACTGCTTTGATTAGTGAAGCAGTGGTAGCAAATGAAGGCAGAAAGACATTTGTTGATGTCTGGTTATTTGACTCAGGGGCTACTTTTCACATGACCCTTAGAAGAGAATGGTTCAAACAATATGAACGTATCTCAGGAGGATCTGTATATAGTTGTAATGATCATGAACTAAAGATCATTAGAATTGGAGATATCATTCTGAAGATGCACGATGGTACAGTTCGTACTATTCAAGGTGTACGACACGTGGAGGGTTTGAAGAAGAACTTATTGTCTTTAGGACAATTGGATGATCTTAGTTGTAAGATGGTGATACATGAGAAGATCATGATAATCAAGAAAGGCGCGATTGTACTTATGAAAGGAGAAAAGGTGGGTGCTAATTTATACATTCTGAAAGGCGAGACGGTACAGGAATCGGAAGCATCCGTTGCTTCGAATAGTTCAAGTGATAAAGCTGCTATAACATGGCATCAAAAGCTTGGACACATGTCTGAACAAGGTATGAAGATTCTTGTTGAAAGAAATCTTATTCCTGGTCTTACAAAGGTATCGCTACCTTTCTGTGAGCATTGTGTAATCAGCAAGCAGCATCGCCTGAAGTTTAACACATCAAATTCTAGAAGTAAATTGGTTCTGGAATTGGTTCACTCTGATGTGTGGCAAGCACCAGTTCAATCCCTAGAAGGAGCAAAGTATTTTGTATCATTTATTGATGATTACACTAGGATATGTTGGGTGTACCCAATCAAGAGGAAAGCAGATGTGTTTGAAGCTTTCAAAGTTTACGAAGCGCGGGTTGAACTTGAATCTGGTAAAAAGATCAAGTGTTTGAGGACAGAGAATGGAGGAGAATACACTGGTGATGAATTTGATAAGTTTTGCAAACAAGAAGGTATCAAAAGGAATTTCACAACAGCATACACTCCTCAACAAAACGGAGTGGCAGAGCGGATGAACAGAACCTTGTTAGATAGAACAAGGGCGATGTTAACAACTGCAAGCTTGGGAAAATCATTCTGGGCAGAAGCAGTAAGTACTGCCTGTTACGTGATAAATTGGTCACCATCAACTGCAATTGAGTTGAGATCGCCGATGGAGATGTGGACTGGAAAACCAGTTAATTATTCTGACCTTCATGTATTTGGAAGTCCTGTGTACGCAATGTACAATTCTCAAGGAACGACAAAGTTGGATCCAAAGTCCAGAAAGTGTTTGTTCTTGGGGTATGCTGATGGAGTTAAGGGGTATCGCTTGTGGGACCCCACTGCCCACAAAGTAGTCATCAGCAGAGATGTTGTCTTTACAGAAGACAAAGATCTTGAAGATGTTAGCATTTCAAAAGAAACTATACCGATACAGGTGGGTAATGAATTTCATAAAGATTCTTCTGAAGCAGTACCAGAGCATGATGAAAATCAAGTAGTCGTTGATGAAGCTCCAGCGACTCGTATTTCTAATCGGGAAAGGAAACATCCAGGGTGGCACTTAGATTATATTATGGAAAGCAATGTTGCATATTGTCTTCTAACAGAGGAAGGAGAGCCAACAACTCTTCACGAGGCACTAAATCATTCAGATGCATCTCAGTGGATGACAGCTATGCAGGAAGAAATTGAAGCTCTTCATAAAAATAAAACATGGGAACTTGTGCCATTGCCAAAAGGTAGAAAACCTATTGGAAATAAATGGGTGTATAAGATCAAGAGAAATGGCGATGATCAAGTGGAGCGGTATCGTGCAAGACTGGTGATTAAAGGATATGCTCAGAAAGAAGAGCAGCTAGATGTGAAAACTGCATTTCTTGATGGAATTCTTGAAGAAGAAATTTATATGTTTCAACCAGAAGGTTTTGAACTACAAGAAAAAAAGAACTTGGTTTGTAGGTTAAAGAAATCTCTGTATGGTCTCAAACAGGCGCCGAGATGCTAGTACAAGAGATTTGATTCTTTCATAATGAGCCTTGAATATAACAGACTTTATGCAGACCCTTGTGCATATTTCAAAAGGTTTGGGGACAATGATTTTGTCATTTTGCTGTTATATGTAGACGACATGTTGGTTGCAGGCCCCAACAAAGATCGTATTAATAAGCTGAAGGCTCAATTGGCTAGGGAGTTTGAAATGAAAGACTTGGGTGCCGCAAACAAGATTCTAAGGATGCAAATTCACCGAGACAGAGATAATAGGAAGATTTGGCTTTCTCAAAAGAATTATTTGAAGAAAGTCTTGCAGCACTTCAATATGCAAGATAGTAAGCCAATCTCAACCCCACTTCCTACTAATCTCAAGTTATCCTCCGTTATGTATCCTAGCAGTGAATACGAGAGGAAGGAGATATCTCGTGTATGCATCAGCAGTGGGAAGTTTAATGTTCGCAATGATATGTACAAGACCAGACATTGCACATGCAGTGGGAGTAGTTAGTCGGTACATGGCGAATCCTGGTAAAGAGCATTGGAATGCGGTAAAGAGGATCCTAAGATACATTAAGGGTACCTCGGATGTTGCTTTATGTTATAGGGAACCGGAACTTATTGTCAAAGGGTATGTTGATTCAGATTATGCATGTGATATGGATAAAAGTAAATCCACCTCCGCATATGTTTTTACACTTTGTGGTGGAACAGTAAGCTGGGTTTCAAAACTGTAGTCAGTTGTGGCCACGTCAACAACAGAGGCAGAATATGTTGCAGCTACTCAAGCTACTAAAGAGGCAGTATGGTTGAAGATGTTGTTAGAGGAACTCGGACCCAAACAAAAGAATATCACTCTATTTTGTGACAACGAGAGTGCCTTGCATCTTGCAAGGAATCCAGCATTTCATTCAAAGACAAAACATATACGATTTCCGTATCACTTTGTTCGTGAGAAAGTGGAAGAAGGAACCGTGGATGTGCAGAAAATTCATACTGACGACAATGTGGCCGATTTTCTAACAAAGTCAATCAACCGTGACAAGTTTGTTTGGTGCCGTTCCTCATGCGGCCTAGCGGAGACGTAAGCAACATCATTGACAAGGAAAGATTATCGTGTGAAGATTTATTGAGCTTCAATCAAACCTTCAAGTGGAAGATTGTTGAAATATTAAATTGGACGGTGGATGGTTGGTGAATTCTATGGTCAACAATCACATGTATATTGTGGGAAAGCTATTACAGTGGAGGCTTTGAAATGTTTTCATACTTCACTAACTCCATATCTCTTACTATAAATAGAGATGTACATAAGCTTATTCATGCATCCCAAAAACACATTCTCATACTTGTACTAAAAGAGTTAATAGAGAGTTTGAGTGTTTAGTCTCCTAATTACAAGAGATATAAAGATTAGTGCTTATCCTTGTAATTAGAGAGAAGTGTAATTCCTATTATTCTTATTAGTGAAACGTTTTCTTTCCTTGCCCGTGGTTTTTACCCTATTGGGGTTTTCCACGTTAAATCTCGGTGTCTCTTTATTGTCGCTATTTCAATTATTACTAGCGGTTTGCTATAATTCGATGTCGATTTTCTTAACAAAAAGTAACATAAGTCTTCCATGGATTACATAAATATATCAAATCCAAATAGAAACTTGCTATTTCAACCCCAAACAAAGATCTAAAAATACATACATACATCTATATCACATACATATATTTATGTTATCCAAAACCAGCTTTCACCCATAAAGATCTTGTGTTTGAACATAAAAAAACAAGTGGATACATGGAGAAAACCACTTCAATAATTCATAATAAGCTCACTTAACCAAACCTAATTACCTAAATTACTTATGCAGCTATCTTGAAATTCACTAATCATTGGCTACAGCAGTTAACCTTTGTTGCAACATTGAGATATCAGTCGACATTGGATCATTCACCTGAAAAATGTTATCGATCTGTCAACTTAACTGAGAACTAGATTAGATTTTTTTTTTCTAACAATAATTGGCATTATAATGATAATTAACGAATTTTACCTCGGATTGTATAGAGTGAAGCAACCGGTTGTTTACTTTAGTACAAGTGCATGCTTTAATAATAAGACCTTCTTTAGAAATCGCATTTAGTACTCCCGAATAAGGGAACCCGTCTTCTATCAAGCAACTATTAATTAAAATCTGAATTCCCCCATCAAAAAAACTGATCGAAATCGTATTAGGAAGCTGCAGATTCATTTTGCCTTTTTCGTTAATATTTGTATGATCAGGTAGCTGAGGAACACTCGTCTCTACGAATTTCTTGAGCTGATCTCTCTTGACAGTTAGAACTTCAATGTTTTGTTGCATGTGTTTAATATAGTTCACTGCCTGATGCATATGATCCGACGTTGATCGCTTTCCCTAATTATATTATATCAAACATGAAATTAGAAAATAATTCATTCAGCATAAAACGAAAATAAATTATGTTACGTTACTAGTTATATGCAAGATGCATATATAGTGTTACAAATTAAACCGCACACACATTTAGAAACATGTATGGTTTGAAGTTGAATACTGTTAGTAGTACATGTAACATATCATTTTTGATTAGTTACATAACTACCAATATTTCACCTTTAAGTACACCCTAATGATTAAAGCTCTTTTAAAAATACAATTTACTCACACACGTCAACACGAATTCGTACTGTTAAGTACAAATTAAACCGCACACACACACACATTTTAGAAATATAAACTAGCTAGAGATATATATGATCAAAACCATGTATGGTCTAATGTGTTGAGTAGTGCTAGTAGTACATATCATATCTTCTCGATCATATTATTAATCTTCATTTATATATTAGAATGCACGGCATTCGCTTTATGTTGAATCTCTCTGCGCTCGTGACTAGAGGATATACAACATAAATCGGAGGTGATGAGTTCAGTTACAGCCTCATGTTCCTTTAATCATGATTTTCACGATTTTTCTCTCACACGCGGTCAGTTTAACCTTTTTTATAGCTACAAATAGATCGATTACGTAATGATAATTAGCTTGACAAGACAAAAATTGCTAACCTTGACGAATTCAAGGGGGAGTAGACCCCTAAGTGAAGCGTAAAGCTTAGACATATCTTGACGGCGTTGTCGTTCTATCTCTCTATGAACCAATTTTCGTTGTGTATTTTCATCTTTACCATGATCTCCTACTACTGCCCCTTGATGATCAGTAGTTGTTGCTGAAGAATTAGGTTTAGAAGAAGAAGGTGACGTGTCTCCTTGCCGTTTCCTAGACTTGTTGACTGACTTTTTATTTGTATTGACCATGGCATCCATGGTAGCATGATCATGAAAAGGATCAAGTACTATAAGATCATCTTGTTGATTTGATTGGAATGAAATTGTAGAAGGGATCTGATGAAATACCCGGTCATCAGTACTTAGCTGGAAAGAGAACATAATTATAATTAAAGTTATATGTACGATAACGCTTTAATTATGCTAATAGTCTTTGGTTAAGCTCACCAGGATTTGATCAACCACTGTATATTTGGAGAATAAGATCAATTATAAAATAAAATACCTGTTTAAATAGTCATTCTAGAGATACATCTGGTAATGAGATCTTCAACTGTAGGGACACTTAATCAGGTTATCAAGATTTCTTGAAAATTTTTCTTATTAATTATTGAGTATATGTAAAGTATTTTTTTAATTGGTATACATAATACATAATTTATAAAGTATGACTACCATACGTCCATACCCATATACCTTTATCCTTACTATTTTAATGGTTTACTCTATTTTTTTTTTATCTTTATCGTTTTTATATTTATATAAATAAATATAAATTGGTTTAAACTAGTTTTCGAACCCTCGCTTCGCGCCGGGAGTTCGGTTGTCAATGTATTTTATTGTGTTTAGTTTGTAATATTATTTCGTGGCTAACGATGATGTCGTTGAAGCTCAACTCGAGTCGAACTAAAAGATATAACCCGTGAAAGATTTGTATGTTATTTTAAATTTACAATATATGTGCATCTCCGTGTTTCACTATGGAATTGTCGACTTTTAAAAATTTAACGCAAAATCAACGTGTATGAAAAGTACCCCAAATATTTAGCGTTTTTTAAAAAGCGTCCGTTTTGCGTATAGTTAGTGACATTGTGTTCCTAAAATTATTTCGAGTTTAACGATGGTGTCAGAAAAATTTAACTCGTTGCGAGCGAGGTCATATGACCCGTTGAATATTTGGGTGAAGTTTATTTAAGATTTTTTTATGAAAATGGTTATTTAACACTTTATCCCCCTGTTTGAAGGGCAATTTGATTTTTTTTTTAAGAAGTGAGGGGGAGGGACTTTGTAAGTGAAATGAAATTTAGAGAGAAAAAATGTGAAAATACGAAAACACCCTTAGTTACTATTCATCAGTTTTATCTTATTGATAGTGTAGTAATAATATACATATAATATTATATATTGTATTTTAGAACTACTGTAACACCGTCTATCTGTTCACACTGAATAGTAAGTCAATAGATAGAAGAGTGTAACAATGGCAACATAATTTAATTAATCCCCAAATTCCACGATGAATCATTGGTGGTTTGTTAGGTTTTATTTGCAATTATTCGACTAAATATACAAGCATGCATGTATATATATTAATTAATATATATAATTAGTAATTAATAATTTGCGTTTAAGGTATCCAATGATAACTATAAGCAATAATAATTAAATCCTTTATAGTTCCAAACTAGTAGTGTTATCAGTTATTTTCATGGTCGTGCAACGAATTGAAAATTGAGAATATATATTATATATTATATATAATATTTTTTTAACGGCATTATATGCAACTAAAAATATATATTATAAATATATATGCCTGATAATATATATGTCTGATAATTTATGAAACTAAAAATCTTTATCAGTGGTATATTACAAGTTAAAGGTTTCACCTCTATATATAAAAGATCTTGATCCAATATAATGTATTTTCATATTTTATATTTTATAGTGACAACTCGAAAGCAGTGTATAGTTTTTGGCGACAACCTAGCTATACAATTATTTTCTTATCTTTTCCATAAAAATAGGAAAGAGAAAACGTACAATCATTTCATATTCATGACGAGCTCAGATTCTTCCAAGATATTAAGTATCTCCAATTATATATCACTTACAATTATATTATATGTGAAAGGATTCGGAACGAATTTTGGATAGGAGCGAATCCAGAGAAACAAAGCAAAAATAAAAGTCTGTTATGACGAACGATGAACAAGAATTCAATTCATTAATCCGATGATGATTCTAACATGAAAGTTACTTAAATGTTGAATCTAATGCTTGCCAATCGAAACCTAAAATATCATATAGATTATAAATTTGAGTTATGAAGAAATTGTTCACTTTTATTCCGAAATCTTTGACTTATGAATTCGAGCTCGAATCTAATAGTTAGAATATGAAACATTGCAGATAGATTCACGAGATGAATCCTAACATATATGCGTTTTTAATTTTTGTCATAGACTTGATTTTGTGAGATGCATCTACCATATGCACCTAATTTAACTACGTCTTCTTGAATTTGATCATATTACTGGCGTATAATGTGGATTACAAACAGAATGCTACTGTAATAAAAATTTAAGTTATTTTGTATAAACGATGTAGGAGGTATACCCTGAAAATAGGCTATGGAGAACCTATCTGGCCCATTTTGCACGTATTGTTGCTTTGATCGATTTGAAATAGAACATTATTCAAATTGACCCACCAATAGTCATCATCAATAATTTATTATGCCATTTGTATGTTTCTTTATTTCTGGTTATACATGTTCTTCGTTTTTTTATGAAATCGAGATCAGGGTCTTCTCCAAATTCAATACACAGTAGATGCATATGGTAGATGAACTCAACATGTGTACAGATTGAGTTCAATCTGTGGTAGATTGAGATTAATCTGTAGGTAGATTAAGTTCAATATGTGGTATATTGAGTTCAATCTTTCACAGATTGAACTCAATCTATCCAAATATTGAGTTCAGTCTGTCACATATTACTAATATAACTAACAGACACAAACTTATTAATAGTACTATTTTTTTTTTCAATTTTTACAAACTTAACCCCCCAACTTTTATTAAAATACAAATCGAACCCCCACTTTATACATATATTTTTTCAATTGTCACAAACTTAACCCCCTAACTTTTATTAAAATACAAATCGAACCCCCACTTTACTAACTTTAAAAAAAAAAAAAAACCCGAACGCTAAAAGAAGCAACTTTCACAAAAGGAACAACTCTTCGATGTTAGATGTCGAAAAAATTCTTTTGTACAAAATAGATAAAGACTTTTTTTTAACTCGCATTCAAAACGGAGCCCCCAGCGCGAAGCGAGGGCTCCACAACTAGTTTAACTCAATTTGCCCATAGATTGATTTCAATATGTCACATATTGAGTTCAATCTGTAGACCGATTGAGTTCAGTTTGTGGATAGATTGAAACTTAATCTATGCCTAGTGAAAAAATATCTTTAAAAAATGTTTCAATCTATCCACCGATTGAAGTTCAGTCTGTGGGCTGGCTGAAGTTTGGGCTGTGGGCAGGCAAAAGTTCAGTCTGTGGGTAGGATCCAGAGAGACACTGACAAAGAACTTTGAGAACTATCTAGTCGAACAAAAAATTAGCAAGGTTGAACCAATTTACAGTTTGGTCGAACAAAATTATTTGTCCATAAATATTAACGGGCAGTTTAAATAATTAGGTCCGTTATTTATCATTTATCATAACTTCAAAATCACCTTAAATCTCAATCTTCTGTCCTCTATCATATAACTCATATTCAAATTTTGATCAAATCAATTGTTCCTGTACATAATTCAAAAAGCTAAAATTTGCATCTTATATCTAATAATTGTACAACATAAATTGTAAAACATAATTTGTATAACAGAAGATTCTTTGTTCGAACTAAGGAAATTGTAGAACACAAGTTTTCTTTGAACATAAAACCTTGAGTTCGAACAATCCATGTTCTACAATTTCTGTTATACAAATTATGTTCTACAATTGCATAATAAAAAATGTTCGAACTTAGAAATTTTTGTTCGAATCAACATTTTTTGTTCGAACTCAAGATTTTTTGTTTGAACCGAGCATTTTTTGTTCGAACTTGGTAAAAATTGTTCGAACATAGTTCAATTTTTTTTCAAACTTAGTAAAAATTGTTCGAATTGTATAATCAAGAAGAAGGTGCAAAGAATTGAAAACTTAAAGCTTAATTAAATGCATACCAACCTTAATTAGGTCGAGCGTGTTTGATGTAGCACAATATTTCGTAGTTAGTTTGCTTAAGAGCTTATTAGAAGGAGTCAAAACTAGCTCGACAGCTAGGTGCTTTCTTGAACTCGGCTAGGTGCTTGCCGGCGAGGGGAACTCCGAAAGGTGTTATGCTTTCCTGTTTCTATTGGGTTAGTGTTAAGTAGGTGATTTAGCCTTCTATCGAGAGGTGAGACGATCCTTCCAAATCCCTTTGGACGAATACATCATTCATTGATTTCATAGTGAGATTTTGACCTCTATATGATACGTTTTGTAAACATTGCATTCTTTTGAAAAGGCACACCATAAATGAATATATATAAATCCAAGGTTTTCGACGTCTGATGATTTCTACGTATAAACAATCACCGTATATAATAGTTTACAATACTACATCCGTTGACAATGCAGTCAAAATAAGATATATGGTGATGATTTTGTGAATGCAAAGTTGTCTTGAATAAAGCATGTATGACTTCATGCACATAGCTTGTATCACATATAAGCAAATAGCGGAAGACTTCTAGGAACCTGAGAATAAACATGCTTAAAAGTGTCAACACAAAGGTTGGTGAGTTCATAGTTTTAATGTTGCGCATTGTAGTGACCCGAACTTTTCCATGTTTATATATATTAATTGAGATTGATATTTACATGATTAAATGTTTCCAACATGTTAAGCAATCAAACTTGTTAAGACTTGATTAATTGAAATATGTTTCATATAGACAATTGACCACCCAAGTTGACCGGTGATTCACGAACGTTAAAACTTGTAAAAACTATACGATGACATATATATGGTTATATATATAGTTAACATGTTTTTATTATAAGTATGTATCTCATTAGGTATTTTAACAATGAGTTATATACATAAAAATGAGACTATTAATTTAAGAAACTCGAAAACGATATATATAACGATTATCGTTATAACAACGTCTTACTAGGTACATATGAATCATATTAAGATATTGATACACTTGGTTAATTATGTTAAATGATAAGTAAATATATTATTAAGTGTATTAACAATGAAATACATATGTAAAAATAAGACTACTAACTTAATGATTTCGAAACGAGACATATATGTAACGATTATCGTTGTAACGACATTTAACTGTATATACATCATACTAAGATATATTATATATCATAATATCATGATAATATAATAATTTAACATCTCATTTGTTATAATAAACAATGGGTTAACAACATTCAACAAGATCGTTAACCTAAAGGTTTCAAAACAACATTTACATGTAACGACTAACGATGACTTAACGACTCAGTTAAAATGTATATACATATAGTGTTTTAATATGTATTCATACACTTTTGAAAGACTTCAAGACACTTATCAAAATACTTCTACTTAACAAAAATGCTTACAATTACATCCTCGTTCAGTTTCATCAACAATTCTACTCGTATGCGCCCGTATTCGTACTCGTACAATACACAGCTTTTAGATGTATGTACTATTGGTATATACACTCCAATGATCAGCTCTTAGCAGCCCATGTGAGTCACATAACACATGTGAGAACCATCATTTGGCAACTAGCATGAAATATCTCATAAAATTACAAAAATATGAGTAATCATTCATGACTTATTTACATGAAAACAAAATTACATATCCTCTATATCTAATCCATACACCAACGACCAAAAACACCTACAAACACTTTCATTCTTCAATTTTCTTCATCTAATTGATCTCTCTCAAGTTCTATCTTCAAGTTCTAAGTGTTCTTCATATATTTTACAAGTTCTAGTTACATAAAATCAAGAATACTTTCAAGTTTGCTAGCTCACTTCCAATCTTGTAAGGTGATCATCCAACCTCAAGAAATCTTTGTTTCTTACAGTAGGTTATCATTCTAATACAAGGTAATAATCATATTTAAACTTTGGTTCAATTTCTATAACTATAACAATCTTATTTCAAGTGATGATCTTACTTGAACTTGTTTTCGTGTCATGATTCTGCTTCAAGAACTTCGAGCCATCCAAGGATCCGTTGAAGCTAGATCCATTTTTCTCTTTCCCAGTAGGTTTATCCAAGGAACTTAAGGTAGTAATGATGTTCATAACATCATTCGATTCATACATATAAAGCTATCTTATTCGAAGGTTTAAACTTGTAATCACTAGAACATAGTTTAGTTAATTCTAAACTTGTTCGCAAACAAAAGTTAATCCTTCTAACTTGACTTTTAAAATCAACTAAACACATGTTCTATATCTATATGATATGCTAACTTAATGATTTAAAACCTAGAAACACGAAAAACACCGTAAAACCGGATTTACGCCGTCGTAGTAACACCGCGGGCTGTTTTGGGTTAGTTAATTAAAAACTATGATAAACTTTGATTTAAAAGTTGTTATTCTGAGAAAATGATTTTTATTATGAACATGAAACTATATCCAAAAATTATGGTTAAACTCAAAGTGGAAGTATGTTTTCTAAAATGGTCATCTAGACGTCGTTCTTTCGACTGAAATGACTACCTTTACAAAAACGACTTGTAACTTATTTTTCTGACTATAAACCTATACTTTTTCTGTTTAGATTCATAAAATAGAGTTCAATATGAAACCATAGCAATTTTATTCACTCAAAACGGATTTAAATTGAAGAAGTTATGGGTAAAACAAGATTGGATAATTTTTCTCATTTTAGCTACGTGAAAATTGGTAACAAATCTATTCCAACCATAACTTAATCAACTTGTATTGTATATTATGTAATCTTGAGATACCATAGACACGTATACAATGTTTCGACCTATCATGTCGACACATCTATATATATTTCAGAACAACCATAGACACTCTATATGTGAATGTTGGAGTTAGCTATACAGGGTTGAGGTTGATTCCAAAATATATATAGTTTGAGTTGTGATCAATATTGAGATACGTATACACTGGGTCGTGGATTGATTCAAGATAATATTTATCGATTTAATTCTGTACATCTAATTGTGGACAACTAGTTGTAGGTTACTAACGAGGACAGCTGACTTAATAAACTTAAAACATCAAAATATATTAAAAGTGTTGTAAATATATTTTGAACATACTTTGATATATATGTATATATTGTTATAGGTTCGTGAATCAACCAGTGGCCAAGTCTTACTTCCCGACGAAGTAAAAATCTGTGAAAGTGAGTTATAGTCCCACTTTTAAAATCTAATATTTTTGGGATGAGAATACATGCAGGTTTTATAAATGATTTACAAAATAGACACAAGTACATGAAACTACATTCTATGGTTGAATTATCGAAATCGAATATGCCCCTTTTTATTAAGTCTGGTAATCTAAGAATTAGGGAACAGACACCCTAATTGACGCGAATCCTAAAGATAGATCTATTGGGCCTAACAAACCCCATCCAAAGTACCGGATGCTTTAGTACTTCAAAATTTATATCATATCCGAAGGGTGTCCCGGAATGATGGGGATATTCTTATATATGCATCTTGTTAATGTTGGTTACCAGGTGTTCACCATATGAATGACTTTTATCTCTATGTATGAGATGTGTATTGAAATATGAAATCTTGTGGTCTATTATTATGATTTGATATATATAGGTTAAACCTATAACTCACCAACAATTTTGTTGACGTTTTAAGCATGTTTATTCTCAGGTGATTATTAAGAGCTTCCGCTGTCGCATACTTAAATAAGGACGAGATTTGGAGTCCATGCTTGTATGATATTGTGTAAAAACTGCATTCAAGAAACTTATTTTGTTGTAACATATTTGTATTGTAAACCATTATGTAATGGTCGTGTGTAAACAGGATATTTTAGATTATCATTAGTTGATAATCTACGTAAAGCTTTTTAAACCTTTATTGATGAAATAAAGGTTATGGTTTGTCTTAAAATGAATGCAGTCTTTGAAAAACGTCTCATATAGAGGTCAAAACCTCGCAACGAAATCAATTAATATGGAACGTTTTTAAACAATAAGAACGGGACATTTCAGTTGGTATCCGAGCGTTGGTCTTAGAGAACCAGAAAATTTGCATTAGTGTGTCTTATCGAGTTTGTTAGGATGCATTAGTGAGTCTGGACTTCGACCTTGTTTTCTTTAAAAATGATTGCTTAACATTTTTGTTGGAAACTATATATTTTTAACATATGAATATTATGTGATATATTAATCTCTTAACGTGTTTGATATTATGTGATAGATGTCTACCTCTAGAACAAGTCCCATTGACTCACCTAATAATAATGAAGAGTCAAATGTAAATTGGAATGATTCGTGGACTGATTCACAAGTTCCCGAAGAGGAACCGGAAGAAGAGTCGGAACCGGAAGAAGAATCGGAACCGGAAGAAGAATCGGAACCGGATGAAGAAATAGAACCGGTGGGGGAAATAATAAAACGGTTAAGTAAAAGAAAATCCTCAACCAACCGACCAAGGTTAATTATGGTCAATGGTGTTTCCGCCAAGGAAGCAAAATATTGGGAGGATTACCAATTCTCTGATGAATCGGATTCCGACGAGAATTCCGATGATGTTATAGAAATTACCCCAACTGAATTTAAAAAGGCAAAAGAAAATAATAAGGGAAAGGGCATAAAAATAGAGAAATCTAATTCCAACCCCGATGAACTTTATATGTATCGTCAACCCCCGAAGTCCTTAAGTTGTAACAATGACCCGGGAACCTCTAAACCACCAGGTTTTTCTAAACCAATGTGGAAAATTACGGCTCGTATTATGGGAACATCATATATCCCTAGAAACTTGGCAAAACGAACCAAAACCGAAGAAGAAGAAACAAGCGAGTCGGAATAAGATAGTTGTATTCGTGTGGTGTAATATATGTAATATAGTGTGCTTATGCTTTATGATATATGTAAAAATTGCTTGTATTAATAAGTATTTTTTTTTATGAATCTAACTCTTGTCTATTTTACAGTATAAAAACACAAAATGGATAGACAACCCAATATTTTAAGAGACCTACCCGGAGACATGATTGATGAAATCTTGTCTAGAGTCGGTCAGAATTCTTCGGCACAACTATTTAAGGCGAGATCAGTTTGTAAGACATTCGAAGAACGTTCCAAGAATGCCTTGGTTTATAAAAGGATTTCGTTCGAAAGATGGGGGATATCACATTGGGAAATCCATAAGTTACGATGTGTTTACTTTGACGCATATATTGCGGGGAACCCAAATGCTATTTTACGCAATGGGTTAAGAAATTATTTTGACTCAATATATCCGAATATTGGACTTCGTGATTTAGAAAAAGCGGCTAACATGCAACATAAAGAAGCATGTTATGCTTACGGATTAGTAATGTTCGCTTCTCACCAAAGTGAGAACAAGAACATCGGCCTACAACTATTAAACAAAACGTTCCCACAAGTGACGGAGTCGGTAATTGGGGTAAGAAATGAGGTTTTTAGATTGTTACGGGACTGTTGGACATTACATAACCCTCGTCCATTTGACGACGTTACAACACGCTGTCTTATCAACGGCCATAACGGTTATGTTCCACAAGACCAAGGATGGGAAGTAGTCCTAGTAAAACCAGAATGCATGACTTGTTTCTGGACGTATGAATTACGTGTCTTTATTGCCTTTGCTGAACGACTTGTGTACTAGCTAGAATTATCTTCACAACTATCTTGTATCAAAGTTATTGTGTGCTATATTTCATGCTTTATGTAAAATAAGCGGTATTGTAAGTTTGTAAAATATTGTATAAAAGTTTGAACGCGAAATATTATTATAATCAGTTTTTCATATAGAATTGTAGTAGTTGAATTCTATATTAGCTACTAAGTTAGAACTTAACGGGTAGGTACTACCCGAATTTAAACTTATAAAACGCTAATATGAAGAAAAAGCTTTTATAAATGAGTTCATATTATGCTACGAAATACTATTAACTACTCTTAATATTCTGTATGATTAACTTGTTCCATTTGACTATTTTGAAGGAAATGGCACCGACTACTCGACACACCGTGAATATGAATGAAGAGGAATTCCGTACTTTTCTAGCTTCAAACATAGCCGCAGTACAGGCTGCGCTACATACCAACAATAACCTTGGATCTAGCAGTACAGGAAATCGTGTAGGATGCACCTATAAAGAATTCACTGCCTGCAAACCTTTGGAATTTGATGGAACCGAAGGACCGATCGGATTGAAACGGTGGACCGAGAAGGTCGAATCGGTGTTTGCCATAAGTAAGTGTACTGAAGAGGACAAAGTGAAGTACGCTACGCATACCTTCACAGGTTCTGCGTTAACATGGTGGAATACCTATCTAGAGCAAGTGGGACAAGACGATGTGTACGCACTACCGTGGTCAGCATTCAAGCACTTGATGAACGAGAAGTACCGTCCCAGAACCGAGGTCAATAAGCTCAAGACAGAACTTAGAGGGTTACGAACCCAAGGATTTGATATTACCACGTACGAAAGAAGATTCACAGAATTGTGCCTATTGTGTCCGAGAGCATTCGAAGATGAGGAAGAGAAGATCGACGCGTTTGTGACAGGATTACCGGAAAGAATCCAAGAAGATATAAGTTCACACGAGCCCGCCTCCATACAACAGGCATGTAGAATGGCTCACAAACTAGTGAACCAGATTGAAGAAAGAATTAAAGAACAGACTGCTGAAGAGACCAATGTGAAGCAAGTCAAAAGAAAGTGGGAGGAAAACGGTGATAAGAATCACCAATACAACAACAGCAGCAATTACAATAATAATCGCAACAATTATCCCAACAATCGCAACATCAATCGCAACTACAACAAATGGCCCAACAACAACAACAACAACAACAGCAATTACAACAATCATCCCAACAACAATAATAACCGCAACAGCAACAACAATCAGAAGCAGCTATGCCAAAGGTGTGAAAAGTATCACTTGGGGTTCTGCACCAAATTTTGCAACAAGTGTAAAAGAAATGGTCATAGCGCGGCGAAGTGTGAGGTCTACGGACCAGGGGTTAATAGAACGAAAGGAACAAATGGTGTCGGAACGAGTAATGGCAGAGCAAGTAGTGTCGGAGCAAGTTATGCCAATGTAGTTTGTTATAAATGTGGAAAACCGGGCCACATTATTAGAAATTGCCCGAACCAGGAGAACACGAATGGACAAGGCCGCGGAAGAGTTTTCAATATTAATGCGGCAGAGGCACAAGAAGACCCGGAGCTTGTTACGGGTACGTTTCTTATTGACAATAAATCTGCTTACGTTTTATTTGATTCGGGTGCGGATAGAAGCTATATGAGTAGAGATTTTTGTGCTAAATTAAGTTGTCCATTGACGCCTTTGGATAGTAAATTTTTACTCGAATTAGCAAATGGTAAATTAATTTCAGCAGATAATATATGTCGGAATCGAGAAATTAAACTGGTTAGCGAAACATTTAAGATTGATTTGATACCAGTAGAGTTAGGGAGTTTTGATGTGATAATCGGTATGGACTGGTTGAAAGAAGTGAAAGCAGAGATCGTTTGTTACAAAAATGCAATTCGCATTATACGAGAAAAAGAAAAATCCTTAATGGTGTACGGAGAAAAGGGCAACACGAAGCTACATCTTATTAGTAATTTGAAGGCACAAAAACTAATAAGAAAAGGTTGCTATGCTATTCTAGCACACGTCGAGAAAGTACAAACTGAAGAAAAGAGCATCAATGATGTTCCCGTCGCAAAAGAATTTCCCGATGTATTTCCGAAAGAATTACCGGGATTACCCCCACATCGATCCGTTGAATTTCAAATAGATCTTGTACCAGGAGCTGCACCAATAGCTCGTGCTCCTTACAGACTCGCTCCCAGCGAGATGAAAGAACTGCAAAGCCAATTACAAGAACTTTTAGAGCGTGGTTTCATTCGACCAAGCACATCACCGTGGGGAGCTCCTGTTTTGTTTGTCAAGAAGAAAGATGGTACATTCAGGTTGTGTATCGACTACCGAGAGTTGAACAAACTTACCATCAAGAACCGCTACCCACTACCGAGAATCGACGACTTATTTGATCAACTACAAGGCTCGTCTGTTTATTCAAAGATTGACTTACGTCCCGGGTATCATCAAATGCGGGTGAAAGAAGATGATATTCCAAAGACTGCTTTCAGAGCACGTTACGGTCATTACGAGTTTATGGTCATACCGTTTGGTTTAACTAATGCACCAGCTGTGTTCATGGACCTTATGAACCGAGTGTGTGGACCATACCTTGACAAGTTTGTCATTGTTTTCATTGATGACATACTTATTTACTCAAAGAATGACCAAGAACACGGTGAACATTTGAGAAAGGTGTTAGAAGTATTGAGGAAGGAAGAATTGTACGCTAAGTTTTCAAAGTGTGCATTTTGGTTGGAAGAAGTTCAATTCCTCGGTCACATAGTGAACAAAGAAGGTATTAAGGTGGATCCGGCAAAGATAGAAACTGTTGAAAAGTGGGAAACCCCAAAAACTCCGAAACACATACGCCAGTTTTTAGGACTAGCTGGTTACTACAGAAGGTTCATCCAAGACTTTTCCAGAATAGCAAAACCCTTGACTGCATTAACGCATAAAGGGAAGAAATTTGAATGGAATGATGAACAAGAGAAAGCATTTCAGTTATTGAAGAAAAAGCTAACTACGGCACCTATATTGTCATTGCCTGAAGGGAATGATGATTTTGTGATTTATTGTGATGCATCAAAGCAAGGTCTCAGTTGTGTATTAATGCAACGAACGAAGGTGATTGCTTATGCGTCTAGACAATTGAAGATTCACGAACAAAATTATACGACGCATGATTTGGAATTAGGCGCGGTTGTTTTTGCATTAAAGACTTGGAGGCACTACTTATATGGGGTCAAAAGTATTATATATACCGACCACAAAAGTCTTCAACACAAATTTAATCAGAAACAACTGAATATTAGGCAGCGTAGGTGGATTGAATTATTGAATGATTACGACTTTGAGATTCGTTACCACCCGGGGAAGGCAAATGTGGTAGCCGATGCCTTGAGCAGGAAGGACAGAGAACCCATTCGAGTAAAATCTATGAATATAATGATTCATAATAACATTACTACTCAAATAAAGGAGGCACAACAAGGAGTTTTAAAAGAGGGAAATTTAAATGATGAAATACCCAAAGGATCGGAGAAGCATCTTAATATTCGGGAAGACGGAACCCGGTATAGGGCTGAAAGGATTTGGGTACCAAAATTTGGAGATATGAGAGAAATGGTACTTAGAGAAGCTCATAAAACCAGATACTCAATACATCCTGGAACGGGGAAGATGTACAAGGATCTCAAGAAACATTTTTGGTGGCCGGGTATGAAAGCCGATGTTGCTAAATACGTAGGAGAATGTTTGACGTGTTCTAAGGTCAAAGCTGAGCATCAGAAACCATCAGGTCTACTTCAACAACCCGAAATCCCGGAATGGAAATGGGAAAACATTACCATGGATTTCATCACTAAATTGCCAAGGACTGCAAGTGGTTTTGATACTATTTGGGTAATAGTTGATCGTCTCACCAAATCAGCACACTTCCTGCCAATAAGAGAAGATGACAAGATGGAGAAGTTAGCACGACTGTATTTGAAGGAAGTCGTCTCCAGACATGGAATACCAATCTCTATTATCTCTGATAGGGATGGCAGATTTATTTCAAGATTCTGGCAGACATTACAGCAAGCATTAGGAACTCGTCTAGACATGAGTACTGCCTATCATCCACAAACTGATGGGCAGAGTGAAAGGACGATACAAACGCTTGAAGACATGCTACGAGCATGTGTTATTGATTTCGGAAACAGTTGGGATCGACATCTACCGTTAGCAGAATTTTCCTACAACAACAGTTACCATTCAAGCATTGAGATGGCGCTGTTTGAAGCACTTTATGGTAGAAAGTGCAGATCTCCGATTTGTTGGAGTGAAGTGGGGGATAGACAGATTACGGGTCCGGAGATTATACAAGAAACTACCGAGAAGATCATCCAAATTCAACAACGGTTGAAAACCGCCCAAAGTCGACAAAAGAGCTACGCTGACATTAAAAGAAAAGATATAGAATTTGAAATTGGAGAGATGGTCATGCTTAAAGTTGCACCTTGGAAAGGCGTTGTTCGATTTGGTAAATGAGGGAAATTAAATCCAAGGTATATTGGACCATTCAAGATTATTGATCGTGTCGGACCAGTAGCTTACCGACTTGAGTTACCTCAACAACTCGCGGCTGTACATAACACTTTCCACGTCTTGAATTTGAAGAAATGTTTTGCTAAAGAAGATCTCACTATTCCGTTAGATGAAATCCAAATCAACGAAAAACTTCAATTCATCGAAGAACCCGTTGAAATAATGGATCGTGAGGTTAAAAGACTTAAGCAAAACAAGATACCAATTGTTAAGGTTCGATGGAATGCTCGTAGAGGACCCGAGTTCACCTGGGAGCATGAAGATTAGATGAAGAAGAAATACCCGCATCTATTTCCAGAAGATTCGTCAACACCTTCAACAGCTTAAAATTTCGGGACGAAATTTATTTAACGGGTAGGTACTGTAGTGACCCGAACTTTTCCATGTTTATATATATTAATTGAGATTGATATTTACATGATTAAATGTTTCCAACATGTTAAGCAATCAAACTTGTTAAGACTTGATTAATTGAAATATGTTTCATATAGACAATTGACCACCCAAGTTGACCGGTGATTCACGAACGTTAAAACTTGTAAAAACTATACGATGACATATATATGGTTATATATATAGTTAAAATGTTTTTATTATAAGTATGTATCTCATTAGGTATTTTAACAATGAGTTATATACATAAAAATGAGACTATTAATTTAAGAAACTCGAAAACGATATATATAACGATTATCGTTATAACAACGTCTTACTAGGTACATATGAATCATATTAAGATATTGATACACTTGGTTAATTATGTTAAATGATAAGTAAATATATTATTAAGTGTATTAACAATGAAATACATATGTAAAAATAAGACTACTAACTTAATGATTTCGAAACGAGACATATATGTAACGATTATCGTTGTAACGACATTTAACTGTATATACATCATACTAAGATATATTATATATCATAATATCATGATAATATAATAATTTAACATCTCATTTGTTATAATAAACAATGGGTTAACAACATTCAACAAGATCGTTAACCTAAAGGTTTCAAAACAACATTTACATGTAACGACTAACGATGACTTAACGACTCAGTTAAAATGTATATACATATAGTGTTTTAATATGTATTCATACACTTTTGAAAGACTTCAAGACACTTATCAAAATACTTCTACTTAACAAAAATGCTTACAATTACATCCTCGTTCAGTTTCATCAACAATTCTACTCGTATGCACCCGTATTCGTACTCGTACAATACACAGCTTTTAGATGTATGTACTATTGGTATATACACTCCAATGATCAGCTCTTAGCAGCCCATGTGAGTCACCTAACACATGTGGGAACCATCATTTGGCAACTAGCATGAAATATCTCATAAAATTACAAAAATATGAGTAATCATTCATGACTTATTTACATGAAAACAAAATTACATATCCTTTATATCTAATCCATACACCAACGACCAAAAACACCTACAAACACTTTCATTCTTCAATTTTCTTCATCTAATTGATCTCTCTCAAGTTCTATCTTCAAGTTCTAAGTGTTCTTCATATATTTTACAAGTTCTAGTTACATAAAATCAAGAATACTTTCAAGTTTGCTAGCTCACTTCCAATCTTGTAAGGTGATCATCCAACCTCAAGAAATCTTTGTTTCTTACAGTAGGTTATCATTCTAATGCAAGGTAATAATCATATTCAAACTTTGGTTCAATTTCTATAACTATAACAATCTTATTTCAAGTGATGATCTTACTTGAACTTGTTTTCGTGTCATGATTCTGCTTCAAGAACTTCGAACCATCCAAGGATCCGTTGAAGCTAGATCCATTTTTCTCTTTTCCAGTAGGTTTATCCAAGGAACTTAAGGTAGTAATGATGTTCATAACATCATTCGATTCATACATATAAAGCTATCTTATTTGAAGGTTTAAACTTGTAATCACTAGAACATAGTTTAGTTAATTCTAAACTTGTTCGCAAACAAAAGTTAATCCTTCTAACTTGACTTTTAAAATCAACTAAACACATGTTCTATATCTATATTATATGCTAACTTAATGATTTAAAACCTGGAAACACGAAAAACACCGTAAAACCGAATTTACGCCGTCGTAGTAACACCGCGGGCTGTTTTGGGTTAGTTAATTAAAAACTATGATAAACTTTGATTTAAAAGTTGTTATTCTGAGAAAATGATTTTTATTATGAACATGAAACTATATCCAAAAATTATGGTTAAACTCAAAGTGGAAGTATGTTTTCTAAAATGGTCATCTAGACGTCGTTCTTTCGACTGAAATGACTACCTTTACAAAAACGACTTGTAACTTATTTTTTCGACTATAAACCTATACTTTTTATGTTTAGATTCATAAAATAGAGTTCAATATGAAACCATAGCAATTTTATTCACTCAAAACGGATTTAAAATGAAGAAGTTATGGGTAAAACAAGATTGGATATTTTTGATCTTTTTAGCTACGGGAAATGTTTAACAAATCTATACAAATCATATCCTAGCTAACTTATATTGTATTATACATGTATTCTAATATATTATGTAATCTTGGGATACCATAGACACGTATGCAAATATTTTGACATATCATATCGACCCATGTATATATATTATTTGGAACAACCATAGACACTCTATATGCAGTAATGTTGGAGTTAGCTATACAGGGTTGAGGTTGATTCCAAAAATATATATACTTTGAGTTGTGATCTAGCCTGAGACGTGTATACACTGGGTCGTGGATTGATTCAAGATAATATATATCGATTTATTTCTGTACATCTAACTGTGGACAACTAGTTGTAGGTTACTAACGAGGACAGCTGACTTAATACACTCAAATCTTTAAAACATAATAAAAATGGTTGTAATTATATTTTGATCATACTTTGATATATATGTACATATTTGTATAGGTTCGTGAAATGATCCGTGGCCAAGTCTTATTTCCGAGGAAGGAAATATCTGTGAAAGTGAGTTATAGTCCCACTTTTAAAATCTAATATTTTTGGGATGAGAATACATGCAGGTTTTATAAATGATTTACAAAATAGACACAAGTACGTGAAAGTACATTCTATGGTTGAATTATCGAAATCGAATATGCTCCTTTTTATTAAGTCTGGTAATCTAAGAATTAGGGAACAGACACCCTAATTGACGCGAATCCTAAAGATAGATCTATTGGGCCTAACAAACCCCATCCAAAGTACCGGATGCTTTAGTACTTCGAAAATTATATCATATCCGAAGGGTGTCCCGAAATGATGGGGATATTCTTATATATGCATCTTGTTAATGTCGGTTACCAGGTGTTCACCATATGAATGATTTTTATCTCTATGTATGGGATGTGTATTGAAATATGAAATCTTGTGGTCTATTGTTACGATTTGATATATATAGGTTAAACCTATAACTCACCAACATTTTTGTTGACGTTTAAAGCATGTTTATTCTCAGGTGAATACTAAGAGCTTCCGCTGTTGCATACTAAAATAAGGACAAGATTTGGAGTCCATGTTTGTATGATATTGTGTAAAAACTGCATTCAAGAAACATATGTCGATGTAATATATTTCTATTGTAAACCATTATGTAATGGTCGTGTGTAAACAATATATTTTAGATTATCATTGTTTGATAATCTATGTAATGTTTTTAAAAACTTTATTGATAAAATAAAGGTTATGGTTGTTTTAAAAATGAATGTAGTCTTTGAAAAACGTCTCATATAAAGGTCAAAACCTCGCAACGAAATCAATTAATATGGAACGTTTATAATCAATATGAATGGGACATTTCAATACGTCCGTTAAAAGGCTAGTGCTCTAGCTCGGACGGGGATGTCAAGCCCTATGGTTCCATATACCACTATTCGCACCCATCAGTTCTTATAACCGGCAGTTACTAGTTACCAAAGCTAAGGGATTTTCGGTTCAAACTCAGTGTAGAATTAAGTATGTACTTGTATCCATTGCGTTTAAAATATTTTGCATGTATTCTCAGCCCAAAAATTTATATTGCAAAAGCAATTAAAAAGGGAGTAAATGAAACTCACCTTAGCAGCACATAAGGTCATTCACCAAAAAGTGACCGAAACTCAGAATGCAAAATTAACCGTAGATCTCAACCTATAGAACATATGTTGGTCAATACATGTCTAATAAGCTAGGTTGGGTCATAGTGTATCACAATCCTAATGCTCGAGATTGACATACAAAAGTTATCAAAAGTCATTTCAAAAAGTTAACCTGACCCAATATGATCTTTTAAAATCTATATCTATACTATAGTTTGAATGATCATGGTAATCGAAAATAGTTTAACATTTCACATGGTTTCCCAATACTTGAATAATTAGACTATAGTTTTATAAAGCTTTAAAATATGATAAAACAGTCAATTTTGACAATTGTTCAACAAATCGAGACGTGCCTTATATAGAAATTCATTTACTCGATTAGTAACATTTGAAAATCCAAATTATCAATCTTATAAACAAGTTGTTTAAATATCAATTGCAGATTCAAAAGCAATTTCAATTAATGTTAATCATAATTTAGTTGTCCATATCTTTTAATTCGTTCATCGAAATTACGCGATCTCTAAATGAAAAGTTATTGATTTTTCGCCAGCTTTGCAAAAACATGCATATCATATACCTTATATTAGTAATATATGTATTAAATTCGTGATCTATCATAAACTATTTAATGACAAAATTAATCGTACTAGCATGCATAATCCTATATACTTGAGCACTAGTCAGGGATATACTATTAATATATAATAGATAAGATATAAATGCTTACGTATCAATATTGTGATTCAATATTGTAGGAAAGTACGTAGACGCAACGGAGATGATACATACTAGTTTGACTCACGAGCAAAACCCTTGAACAATACCCAAAACCTCCTTAGTAATAACCCATAGTTTCCTTAGCTCTATCCTGCTTGAAAACCTATTTTGAAAGTGACACGCTCATGACCTCGTCGTAGTATTTTATGTATAATACTAATAATAATAATACAAATACTACTAATAATAATAAGATTAATAATAATAATAATAATAATAATAATAATAATAATAATAATAATAATAATAATAATAATAATAATAATAATAATAATAAATAATAATAATATTACAGACGGAGTAGTATATGTGTAAAAAAAAACTCGAGCAGAAACTGACCTTTTATAGGCAACTTTTTGGAATCTGATGCCCATGCGATCGCATGGGTTTTTAGTGTATTTGCCATGCGATCATATGGCCGCCTGATCCAGCTCAAAATTTTTTTGTTTGCTAGTTCGTCGACATATTTAAATATAATATATATAATTTAAATAATTAATTATATATTATATTAAATTCATGTGCATAGTTAACTTGTAATTTTCGTTCCGATGACTCGTACGATGTCACTCGACTTATGTCCCGGTTCCGGTTTCTCGAACGCATTTTCATACGCTTAGAAAACTTGCAATTTACGTTTTGTGACTCGTACCTTTGTCAAAATATAGTCTTAAATTATCAATAAACTATATCATTCAAAGTGTATCTTAAACTTTCGAGTGTTTTGGTCATTTACTTCTATAAATCATTGTCTCACTATTTGTTAGTAATATATATATATATATATATATATATATATATATATATATATATATATATATATATATATATATATATATATATATATATATATATATATATATATATATATATATAATGAAAAATCATTTTATGACCAAGTTAATATATATTTTCAACATTCATAAACACGTTTTAAATATACGTCGCAAGTTATTCATACAATTAATATTCCAACTTATCATATATATTCAAATAAATATTTAAACCAATAAGTTTAATGTACGGTATCAAACAATTAATACATTGTTACGTTTTCAAGTTATAGTATATATATATGTGTCTATATACATATAATTGTTCGCGAATCGTCGAGAACAACCGAAAGGTATTTGAATATATGAAAGTAGTTCAAAAATTTTGAGATTCAGTTTTACAGACTTTGCTTATCGCGTCGGAAATATTAATCATACAAAGATTAAGTTTAAATTTGGTCAGAAATTTCCGGGTCATCACAAGAGGGAAGAGGGAAGCAGGTGGTGGTTGGTGGGTGGTGGTTGGTGGTTGGTGGTGGTTAGTGGTGGTGATGGGTGGTGGTGGTGGGCGAAAGGACCCGTTCATATACATTATAAATGATTCACAATAATTGATTACATCGCGAAGTATTTGACCTCTATATGATACATTTTACAAACATTGCATTCGATTTTAAAAGACAAACTTTCTTTAAATCGAAAGTTGACGGCATGCATACCATTTCATAATACATCCAACTATAATTGACTTAATAATAATCTCGATGAACTCAACGACTCGAATGCAAAGTCTTTCGAAATATGCCATGAATGACTCCAAGTAATATCCTTAAAATGAGCTAATGCACAGCGGAAGATTTCCTTAATACCTGAGAATAAACATGCTTTAAAGTGTCAACCAAAAGGTTGGTGAGTTCATTAGTTTATCATAATCAATTATTTCCCATTTATATAATAGACCACAAGATTCTCATTTTTCCATAAATCTCATTACACTCGCAAGTGCATAAAAATCATTCATATGATGGACACCTGGCAACCGACATTAACATAATGCATATAGAATATCCCCCGCATACTCGCAAGTATGCCATAAATTTTGGCAATCGCAATCACCATTTAAATCAAAGTACTAAAGCATTCCAAATTCCAGAATGGGGTTTGTTAGGCCCATAGATCTATGTTTAGGATTCGCGTCAATTAGGGGCCATTTTCGTAATTCTTAGGTTACCAGACTTGAAGGGGCGATATTCAATTTCTATAATCCAACCATATAATATAGTTTCAATTACTTGTGTCTATTTCGTAAAACATTTATAAAAGTAGCGCATGTATTCTCAGTCCAAAAAATATATATTGCAAAAGCATTTAAAAAGGGAGCAAATGAAACTCACAATACTGTATCTTGTAGTAAAAATACATTTGACGTCATTGAACAAGTGTAGGGTTGGTCTCGGATTTACGAACCTATATTAATTATTAATTATATATATTTATATGTTGGTCAATATTTGTCTAACAATTTAGGTCAAGTCATAGTGTACCACAATCCTAATGCTCGAGATTATCAAGCAAAAGTCAACAAAAGTCAATTTGACCCAAGATGATTTATAAAATCTATACATGTTTATTATATAACTTAAATATAGTCGTTTTATATATTTAAATATATTTATCATATTTTATTAGAGTAAATAATACAAGTCATTTATTAATAAATAAAAATTTATATTAAAATTTATCTATGATAAAAATATACTTTTATATATCTCAAGTAATAAAATTTATAAAGTTCACTTGATATCATAAAATATAGTGGTATGTATTATTAATGTAATTATATTACGTGTGGTAAAAATATCTTTGTATCACATATTTATCTGATAAAATAATATTGATAATAATAATAATGAATAAAAGTTGTATTATTTTATAATAATAATGCTATTAATTATTTTAATAATAATAATATTAATGATAATAATAATAATAACATTATTTATGTTTATTAAAGATAATAATAATTTTAACAATACATAATATTATTATAATCATGTTAATAATAACAGTGATACTAATATTGTTGTTATTAATAATACTAATAATATTCATAAAATGATAATTTTAATGCATACATTTTCCAACAATTATGATAATCTTAGTAATAACAATACTTTTTAATATTATCCATAATAATAATAATAATAATAATAATAATAATAATAATCATTTTATTAATAATACTAAAATGATAATAATAATGATATTTTATAATAATTATATTTATATTAAAGATGATAATTTTAATAAAAATGATAGTTTTAATATAAATGATATTTTTAATAATAATAATAATAATAATAATAATAATAATAATAATAATAATAATAATAATAAAAATAATGAAATCGATATTTTTATCTAAATCATAATCTTAACAATATTTTAACTGAATCATGATACTTATACTCATTATTTCCTAATCGACTTGTTTAATAGCTTTTAGTCCTCTTTTATATCGTATTCATAATAATGATAATAATCATAATAATTAGATGATACTAATATTAGTTTTAATGATAATGATACTAATAAGTATTATAATAATATTAATGATAATACTAATAATTGTAATAATTATAATAATAATAATAATAATAATAATAATAATGATAATATTAATAATAACCTTAATGATAATAACGTAGTAATAACAATAACAATAATAATACTTATATTAATAATGATAATGATAATAATAATAATAATAATAATAATTAATAATAATAATAATAATAACGACGATAGTAATAATAATAATCATTTTAATAATAATAATACTAAAATTAATAATAATTCAGTTGACCATATCTTTTAATCCGTTCATCGAAACCATAAGCTTTCTAAATGAAAAGTTATTAATTTTTCGCCAGCTTTCCAACGACATGCATATCATATACCTTATCCCAGTAGCATATGTATTAAAGTTATGATTTATCATAAACTATTTAACGACGAAATTAAGCATACAAGCATGCATAATCATAAATACTCGAGCACTAGTCAGGGATACACTATTAGTATATAAAAGATAAGATATGAATGCTCACGTATCAATATTGTGATTCAATATTGCAGGAAAGTATGTAGACGCAACGGAGATGATAAATACTAGTTTGACCTCAAGAACAATACCCCCGAACAATACCCATAACCTCCATAGCTATAACCCATAATTTCCCTAGCTTCATCCCGCTCGAAAAAATCATTTTGAAATGACTCGCTCATGACCTCGTCATAGTATTTTATGTATACTAATAATATCTTGAAATAATACTGAGTAAATATGTAAATCGATTGAGAGAGTTTAGAGAAATATATTTTCAAGTTTCTATGAAATAATGAAACCTATTGAATTCTATTTATAATAGATTTTTGAATTATTAAAGTGAATTATTAAAGTATGAATTATTAAAGTAAATTATTAAAGTATGAATTATTAAAGTGAATTATTAAAGTGAATTATTAAAGTATGAATTATTAAGGTGAATTATTAAAGTATGAATTATTAAAGTGAATTACTAAAGTAAAAGTAAAGTAAAAGTAAAGTAAAAGTAAAGTTAAAGTATAGTAAAAGTATAAAACTATATACGTATAATACGCGTATAAATATATATAATATTAATTTAAATCATTATATATATTTAATAAAATAATATATAAATATCGTTATCTTTATCATACTGGTTAAGAAATGAGTTGTCAAAAGTGGTTCTAGATATTTATAAAAGTTATATACGTTTTAATAATAAAGTTCTTTTTAAACTGAAAACGTTTTTGTACGTTTGAAACTAAATCAAATAAATATGATAATTTTGTTTTCCAAAACTAAATATATTTAAGAATCATTTTGTTAAAAGGTTAAAATAATGAAAATCGTTATATCATAAAACATTTTAGAAAAGTAGAATTATATATATTCATAATTGGTTTCAAGTTTTTAAATTACAGTCTATTGGTGAAGCATGGGATAAAGTTCAAAGGTTAAATAAACGTATGAAATCATCTTAATGAAAAAAGTCGAGTTACTTTACGTGTCGATATCCAACATTTAAGTTATTTACACTCCACGTTCTTATTTTCAAATTAAATAAAATGAAAGTTAACATAGTTATCTTATCAAGGTCACGAGGAAAATATTATAAAACATGAATTGGAAATTAAACAGGAATTTCCACTAACCCTTGTCTAGTTCCCGTTAATTGACACATTTGTTCTTACTTATAAATCACTTTACCATTTTTCGAATGTTGTCAAAAAGAATAGATTTCTTAAATCACAGTGGACCTCATAACATAGACCCGTAATCATATCACAATGTATCTGATAATTCAATCATTTAATATTATCTTTTAATTCCGTCGATAAATATATTAAACATATATTGAAACAAATACGTTTATGTAAAGTATTATACATCTAATACTTTTTTAACGTTTTTAATTAATATAAATATATTATATATACATATCTATATACACATAAATGTTCGTGAATCGTCGAGCACCGTCAAAGGGTAATTGATTACATGAACACAGTTCAAAGTTTTTGAGATTTCAACATTACAGACTTTGCTTATTGTGTCAGAAACATATAAAGATCAAGTTTAAATTTGGTCAGAAATTTCCGGGTTGTCACAGTACCTACCTGTTAAAGAAATTTCGTCCCGAAATTTGATATGGATTGTCATGGCTGACAATAAGTATGTTTTCATGACGCATTCTAGCTAAAAATTATAGTTTTATCATCATCGAGTAATATAGATAAAACAGTTTGATTTTGTGAAGAGTACGAGTGAAGCTATCACAAAAGAGTGAGATGAGTAAATGCAGGTTCGTCTTAACCAGTGACGTAGTCACGGTTGATTTCCGGAATTAAAGGGATTTTAGAGGAAATCTTCATAATAAGATTTGGTTCTTCGATAATTAAGGAAATTATAATCCTCTTTGGTTAAATGCGATGATCTATCTCGATTGCTCTGTCTGATATTTCACTATAAATCCACTCCCTTCGTTTCCTTGTTTCCACAGCTCACACCTTCTATTCTTTCTCCCTCAATTCATACTTTAAAGCATTCATTAATATGCTCCATTCAGTCCTGATTCTTTATATACTCTTAACTTTCATATCTGTCATTCTTCTTTTTCATCTACCACAGGGGGATTTTATTTACTTTTACTATTACCTTTGGGTTATAGTATTTTTAATTCTCCCGTGTCTTTATGTTGCAATACGTATTGATATACACGGTTTGTGATTTATGTGTTGCTGTCGGGCTTTATATCTTTCCTTATTTTTTGAAGTCCCTGCTTCTGTCTTTCTATAATCATTGACATCCACGGTTAATGATCTTTTCTGTTTGCTGCAATTTATACTCCCCTTTCTATTTCGGAGCTTCATGCTTTTGTTTTCTTTTCGCAAGTAATGGTCTAGAATTCCTAGGTATGGAGTCTCGAATGATCATAAAATACAAAGTAGAAAGGAAAGGTAATAGTACGATTTGATTTGTTAAATTACCAGAATATCCGAAAAAGACCGAATCATCAAGAAAAATATTTTCTTGATGTTTTTAGAGGTTAAATAGAATACTAGAGTCGTGTAACATGGCACATGATGACGTTATGATCTGTGAATCATCATGTTCCATTTAGAAACTCAGCATGACTTACTGTAATATAATCACGTTGATCAAGTGTCGTTATATTATACTAACTCATGCTTCAGTTCCCAACACTACTTCAAAAGCATTCATATTTTAAATTCGAATTTTTCTTTCTTTCAGAATTTAGAAACTAAAACAGTTTCTTTTATGATGTAACACAGATAGCGCGAAGAGTTAAATTATTCCAGTTAAGAATAGTTATGAAAATATCTTTAGAAATATCAAGGATATTTATAATGAAAGATATGATGGTATCTAAGATCGGAGGATGATGAAGAATATTGTCCGCAAGGGTTTAGAGTCAGGAGTAAGGTATTCGTTAATAATATCAGTAGATACTGAATCATTTGGATTCTTTGAAGGCAGGTTTAGTCTTTGTGATTTGTCCATAGCCTCCTTCATAGTTTGCTCAATCCGTTTTTTAGTTCCAAACCTTCTCTTTTTCTGAGCTTTGCCAACATACTATTCTTTATCATCAAACTTTTGACTGTTGAGGTCGTTTACAGTTTTTGCTGCTTCATCAGCATTTTCAAAATTTCGAGATCTAGTTCGCAGTTTTGGGTGTTTTTCAGAAACTTCACATTCGAAGTATGTGAGTCTAGTAGATAGATGTTATATGTACACATATAATTGTTGGCATAGACATGCTGTGAGATTTCAAAATACTAATTGCTGATTCCCGGTAATTGACATGGCAATTATTGTTACAAGATGTGGATGAGTATATGATGGGGTTTTAATGAACAAATATAAAGGATTTTTCAGAGAGACTTACGCCAAAGAGTAACGAAGTTGCTGGTACATCTGCTGATAATGCGGTGGAATATAAAAGGTTCCCCGGTAACGATGGCGAAAAGATAACGTATATCTCAAGGTTATAATAAGGCTAGTCCGACTGAAAAGTCGAAGTTGACTTGCTGGAGCTGTGACAAAATTGACTACTTTGGAAAAGGATTGCAAAGTTATTTTTGCTAATAAATGCCAAAGGATCTAACACAGATATGTGTTAAATTTTTACTTAGGTTTCGAGAGTTTTCTAGGTGCATAACTGTGGATAACATGTGGTTGGATCATCTTCTCGATTGTTCATTAGTTGGGGTATCTTCAGGAATTTCAAAGAGTTTTATGAATAGAAGTGATGTTCTAGCACAGTTTTGAAGTCAAAGTATAGCTTTGAAAACTGTAAGGATCTAAGAGTGATGTCTTCTGTTAAATCTTAACTTGAATTTTGATTTGTTAAAATCAGAATATGTAATCAAATTTGGATGAGGATGGTTATTTTTGAAATGTCCCGTTCATATTGATTATAAATGTTCCATAATAATTGATTTCGTCGCGAGGTTTTGACCTCTATATGAGACGTTTTTCAAAGACTGCATTCGTTTTTAAAACAACCATAACCTTTATTTTATCTATAAAGTTTTAAAAAGCATTATGTAGATTATCAAATAATGATAATCTAAAATATACCGTTTACACACTACCATTACATAATGGTTTACAATAAGAATATATTACATCAAAAATAAGTTTCTTGAATGCAGTTTTTACATAATATCATACTAGCATGGACTCCAAATCTTGTCCTTATTTTAGTATGCAACAGCGGAAGCTCTTATTAATCACCTGAGAATAAACATGCTTAAAACGTCAACAAAAATGTTGGTGAGTTATAGGTTTAACCTATATATTATCAAATCATAATAATAGACCACAAGATTTCATTTTTCAATATACATCCCATACATAGAGATAAAAATCATTCATATGGTGAACACCTGGTAACCTACATTAACAAGATGCATATAAGAATATCCCCTATCATTCCGGGAAATCCTTCGAACATGATAAAAACGAATTCGAAGTACTAAGGCATCCGGTACTTTGGATGGGGTTCGTTAGGCCCAATAGATCTATCTTTAGGATTCGCGTCAATTAGTAGATCGGTTTACTAATTCTTAGGTTACCAAGCAAAAGTGGCATATTCGGCTTCGATCATTCACCCATATAATGTAGTTTCAATTACTTGTGTCTATTTCGTAAAACATTTATAAAACTGCATGTATTCTCATCCCAAAATATTAGATTTTAAAAGTGGGACTATAACTCACTTTCACAGATTTTTACTTTGCCGGGAAGTAAGACTTGGCCACTGGTCGATTCACGAACCTATAACAAATATGTTCATATATATCAAAGTATGTTCAAAATATATTTACAACATTTTTAATACGTTTTACTGTTTTAAGTTTATTAAGTCAGCTGTCCTCGTTAGTAACCTACAACTAGTTGTCCACAGTTAGATGTACAGAAATAAATCAATATATATTATCTTGAATCAATCCACGAACCAGTGTATACACGTATCAGGCTAGATCACAACTCAAAGTATATATATTTTTGGAATCAACCTCAACCCTGTATAGCTAACTCCAACATTACTGCATATAGAGTGTCTATGGTTGTTCCAAATAACATATATACATGGGTCGATATGATATGTCAAAACATTTGCATACGTGTCTATGGTATCCCAAGATTACATAATATATTAGAATACATGTATAATACAATATGAGTTAGCTAGGATATGATTAATATAGATTTGTTACCAATTTTCACGTAGCTACAACAAGCAAAAATATCCAATCTTGTTTTACCCATAACTTCTTCGTTTTAAATCCGTTTTGAGTGAATCCAATTGCTATGGTTTCATATTGAACTTAAGTTTATGAATCTATACAGAAAATGTATAAGTTTATAGTCAGAAATACAGTTTACAAGTCATTTTTGTAAAGGTAGTCATTTCAGTCGAAAGAACGACGTCTAGATGACCATTTTGAAAAACATACTTCCACTTTGAGTTTAACCATGATTTTTGGATATAGTTTCATGTTCATAAGAAAAATCATTTTCCCAGAAGAACAACTTTTAAATCAAAGTTTATCATATTTTTTAATTAACTAACCCAAAACAGCCCGCGGTGTTACTACGACGGCGTATGTCCGGTTTTACGGTGTTTTTCGTGTTTCCAGGTTTTAACTCATTAAGTTAGCATATCATATAGATATAGAACATGTGTTTAGTTGATTTTAAAAGTCAAGTTAGAAGGATTAACTTTTGTTTGCGAACAAGTTTAGAATTAACTAAACTATGTTCTAGTGATTTTAAGTTTAAACCTTCGAATAAGATAGCTTTATATGTATGAATTGAATGATGTTATGAACATCATTACTACCTCAAGTTTTGTGGATAAACCTACTGGAAAAGTGACAAATGGATCTAGCTTCAAAGGATCCTTGGATGGCTTGAAAGTTCTTGAAGCAGAATCATGACACGAAAACAAGTTCAAGTAAGATTTCCACTCGAAATCAGATTGTTATAGTTATAGAAATTGAAACAAAGTTTTAAAATGAGTATTACCTTGTATTAGAAAGATATATTACTGTAAATAAGAAAGATTTCTTGAGGTTGGATGATCACTTTACAAGACTGGAAGTAAGCTAGCAAACTTGGAAGTATTCTTGATTTTATGAAACTAGAACTTATAGAATTTATGAAGAACACTTAGAACTTGAAGATAGAACTTGAGAGAGATCAATTAGATGAAGGAAATTGAAGAATTAAAGTGTTTGTAGGTGTTTTTGGTCATTGGTATATGAATTAGATATAAAGGATGTGTAATTTTGTTTACATGTAAAAAAGTCATGAATGATTACTAATATTTTTGTAATTTTATGAGATATTTCATGCTAGTTGCCAAATGATGGTTCCCACATGTGTTAGGTGACTCACATGGGCTGCTAAGAGCTGATCATTGGAGTGTATATACCAATAGTACATACATCTAAAAGCTGTGTATTGTACGAGTACGAATACGGGTGCATACGAGTAAAATTGTTGATGAAACTGAACGAGGATGTAATTGTAAGCATTTTTGTTAAGTAGAAGTATTTTGATAAGTGTTTTGAAGTCTTTCAAAAGTGTATGAATACACATTAAAACACTACATGTATATACATTTTAACTGAGTCGTTAAGTCATCGTTAGTCGTTACATGTAAATGTTATTTTGAAACCTTTAGGTTAACGATCTTGTTAAATGTTGTTAACCTATTGTTTATTATATCTAAAGAGATGTTAAATTATTACATTATCATGATATTATGATATATTAATATATCTTAGTATGATATATATATACAGTTAAATGTTGTTACAACGATAATCGTTACATATATGTCTCGTTTCGAAATCATTAAGTTAGTAGTCTTGTTTTTACATATGTAGTTCATTGTTAATACACTTAATGACATGTTTACTTATAATTTATCATGATTAAACATAGTGTATCAATAACTTAATATGATTCATATGTATTTAGTAAGACGTTGTTATAACGATAATCGTTATATATATCGTTTCGAGTTTCTTAATTCCATAAACTCAATTTTATGTATATAACTCATTGTTAAAATACCTAATGAGATACTTACTTATCATAATATCATGTTAACTATATATATAATCATATATATGTCATCATATAGTTTTTACAAGTTTTAACGTTCGTGAATCACCGGTCAACTTGGGTGGTCAATTGTCTATATGAAACCTATTTCAATTAATCAAGTCTTAACAAGTTTGATTTCTTAACATATTGGAAACATTTAATCATGCAAATATAGTTTTCATTTAATATATAATCATGGAAAAGTTCGGGTCACTATAGTACCTACCCGTTAAATAAATTTCATCCCGAAATTTTAAGTTGTAGAAGGTGTTGACAAATCTTTTGGAAATAGGTGCGGGTATTTCTTCTTCATCTGATCTTCACGCTCCCAGGTAAACTCGGGTCCTCTACGAGCATTCCATCGAACCTTAACAATTGGTATCTTGTTTTGCATAAGTCTTTTAACCTCACGATCCATTATTTCGACGGGTTCTTCAATGAATTGAAGTTTTTCGTTGATTTGAATTTCGTCTAATGGAATAGTGAGATCTTCTTTAGCAAAACATTTCTTAAAATTCGAGACCTGAAAAGTGTTATGTACAGCTGCGAGTTGTTGGGGTAACTCAAGTCGGTAAGCTACTGGTCCGACACGATCAATAATCTTGAATGGTCCAATATACCTTGGATTCAATTTCCCTCATTTACCAAAACGAACAACGCCTTTCCAAGATGCAACTTTAAGCATGACCATCTCTCCAATTTCAAATTCTATATCTTTTCTTTTAATGTCAGCGTAGCTCTTTTGTCGACTTTGGGCGGTTTTCAACAGTTGTTGAATTTGGATGATCTTCTCGGTAGTTTCTTGTATTATCTTCGGACCCGTAATCTGTCTATCCCCCACTTCACTCCAACAACTTGGAGACATGCACTTTCTACCATAAAGTGCTTCAAACGGCGCCATCTCAATGCTTGAATGGTAGTTGTTGTTGTAGGAAAATTCTGCTAACGGAAGGTGTCGATCCCAAGTGTTTCCAAAATCAATAACACATGCTCGTAGCATGTCTTCAAGCATTTGTATCGTCCTTTCGCTCTGCCCATCAGTTTGTGGATGATCGGCAGTACTCATGTCTAGACGAGTTCCTAATGCTTGCTGTAATGTCTGCCAGAATCTTGAAATAAATCTGCCATCCCTATCAGAGATAATAGAGATTGGTATTCCATGTCTGGAGACGACTTCTTTCAAATATAGTCGTGCTAACTTCTCCATCTTGTCACCTTCTCTTATTGGCAGGAAGTGTGCTGATTTGGTGAGACGATCAACTATTACCCAAATAGTATCAAAACCACTTGTAGTCCTTGGCAATTTAGTGATGAAATCCATGGTAATGTTTTCCCATTTCCATTCTGGGATTTCGGGTTGTTGAAGTAGACCTGATGGTTTCTGATGCTCAGCTTTAACCTTAGAACATGTCAAACATTCTCCTACATATTTAGCAACATCGGCTTTCATACCTGGCCACCAAAAATGTTTCTTGAGATCTTTGTACATCTTACTCGTTCCAGGTTGTATTGAGTATCTGGTTTTATGAGCTTCTCTAAGTACCATTTCTCTCATATCTCCAAATTTTGGTACCCAAATTCTTTCAGCCCTATACCGGGTTCCATCTTCCCGAATATTAAGGTGCTTCTCCGATCCTTTGGGTATTTCATCCTTTAAGTTTCCCTTTTTTAAAACTCCTTGTTGCGCCTCCTTTATTTGAGTAGTAAGGTTATTTTGAATCATTATATTCATAGCTTTTACTCGAATGGGTTCTCTGTCCTTTCTGCTCAAAGCGTCGGCTACCACATTCGCCTTCCCCGGGTGGTAACGAATCTCAAAGTCGTAGTCATTCAACAATTCAATCCACTTGCGCTGCCTCATGTTCAGTTGTTTCTGATTAAATATGTGTTGAAGACTTTTGTGGTCGGTATATATAATACTTTTGTCCCCATATAAGTAATGCCTCCAAGTCTTTAATGCAAAAACAACCGCGCCTAATTCCAAATCATGCGTTGTATAATTCTGCTCGTGAATCTTCAATTGTCTAGATGCATAAGCAATTACTTTCGTTCGTTGCATTAATACACAACCGAGACCTTGCATTGAGGCATCACAATATATCACAAAATCATCATTCCCTTCAGGTAATGACAATATAGGTGCCGTAGTTAACTTTTCCTTCAACAATTGAAACGCTTTTTCTTGTTCATCCTTCCATTCAAATTTCCTCCCTTTATGCGTTAATGCAGTCAAGAATTTTCCTATTTTGGAAAAATCTTGGATGAATCTCCTGTAATAACCAGCTAGCCCTAAAAATTGGCGTATGTGTTTCGGAGTTTTCGGGGTTTCCCACTTTTCAACGGTTTCAATCTTTGGTGGATCCACTTGAATACCTTCTTTATTCACTATATGACCGAGGAAATGAACTTCTTCCAACCAAAATGAACACTTTGAAAACTTAGCGTACAGTTTTTCTTTTCTTAACAACTCTAGCACTTTCCTCAAATGTTCTTCGTGCTCTTGGTCATTCTTTGAGTAAATAAGTATGTCCTCGATGAAAACAATGACAAACTTGTCAAGGTATGGTCCACACACTCGGTTCATGAGGTCCATGAACACAGCTGGTGCGTTGGTCAACCCAAACGGCATAACCATAAACTGGTAATGACCGTAACGCGTCCTAAAAGCAGTCTTTGGAATATCATCCTCCTTCACCCGCATTTGATGATATCTAGAACGTAAATCGATCTTCGAATAAACCGACGAGCCTTGTAGTTGATCAAATAAGTCGTCGATTCTCGGTAGTGGGTAGCGGTTCTTGATGGTAAGTTTGTTCAACTCCCGGTAGTCGATACACAACCTAAATGTACCATCCTTCTTCTTGACAAACAAAACAGGAGCTCCCTACGGTGATGTGCTTGGTCGAATGAAACCATGCTCTAAAAGTTCTTGTAACTGACTTTGTAATTCTTTCATTTCACTGGGTGCGAGTCTGTATGGAGCACGAGCTATTGGTGCAGCTCCTGGTACAAGGTCTATTTGAAATTCAACGGATCGATGGGGTGTAATCCCGATAATTCTTTCAGAAATAAATCGGGAAATTCTTTTGCGACGGGAACATCACTGATGTTCTTTTCTTCAGGTTTAACTTCCTCGATGTGTGCTAGAATGACGTAACAACCTTTTCTTATTAGTTTTTGCGCCTTCAAACTACTAATAAGATTTAATTTTGCGTTGTTCTTTTCTCCGTACACCATTAAAGGTTTTCCTTTTTCACGCATAATGTGAATCGCATTTTTGTAACAAACGACCTCTGCTCTTACCTTATTCAACCAGTCCATGCCAATTATTACATCAAAACTCCCTAACTCGACTGGTATTAAATCAATCTTAAACGTTTCATCACCCAGTTTAATTTCTCTTTCCCGACATATATTATCTGCTGAAATTAATTTACCATTTGCTAATTCGAGTAAAAATTTATTATCCAAAGGCGTCAATGGGCAACTTAATTTAGCACAAAATTCTCTACTCATATAGCTTCTATCAGCACCCGAATCAAATAAAACATAAGCAGATTTATCGTCAATAAGAAACGTACCCGTAACAAGCTCCGGGTCTTCCTGTGCTTCTGCGGCATTAATATTGAAAACTCTTCCACGGCCCTGCCCATTAGTATTCCCCGATTCGGACAATTTCTAATAATGTGGCCCGGTTTTCCACATTTATAACAAACAACGTTGGTATTACTTGCTCCGACACTATTCATTTCGGCATTACTTGTTCCGACATTATTTGTTCCTTTAGTTCTGTTAAACTTTGGTCCGTAGACCTCACACTTTGTCTCGCTATGACCATTTCTTTTACACCTGTTGTAAAATGTCGTGCAAAACCCCTGATGATTTTCTTCACACCTATGACATGGTTGTTTTTGGTTTTTGTTACCGTTGTTGTTATTGAGGTTGTTGTTGGGGTTGTTATTATTGTTGAAACAGTTGTTGTAGTTGTTGTTGTTGTTGGGATGTTTGTTGTAGTTATTGTTAGGATTGCGGTTATTGTTGCGATTGTTATTGCGGTTGTTGGGATAGTTGTTGCGATTGTGGTTGTAATTGTTGTTGTTGTTGTACTGGTGATTCTTGTCACCGTTTTTCTCCCACTTCCTCTTGAGTTTTTTCGTGTTGGCTTCTTCGGCCGCCTGCTCTTTAATTCTTCCCTCAATCTGATTTATGAGTTTATGAGCCATTCGACTTGCCTTCTGTATAGAAGCGGGCTCGTGTGAACTCACATCTTCTTGAATCCTTACTGGTAACCCTTTTACAAATGCGTCGATCTTCTCTTCTTCATCTTCGAATGCTTCCGGGCACAATAGGCACAACTCTGTGAATCGTCGTTCATATGTGGTAACGTTGAACCCTTGTGTTCGTAACACTCTAAGTTCTGCCTTGAGTTTATTGACTTCGTTTCTAGGACGGTACTCCTCGTTCATCAATTGCTTGAATGCCGACCACGGTAGTGCGTAAGCAGCATTTTGTCCTACCTGTTCAAGATAGGTGTTCCACCACGTTAACGCATTACCTGTGAAGGTATGCGTAGCGTACTTAACTTTGTCTTCTTCAGTACACTTACTTATGGCAAACACCGATTCGACTTTTTCGGTCCACCGTTTCAATCCAATTGGTCCTTCGGTTCCATCAAATTCCAAAGGTTTGCAGGCAGTGAATTCTTTGTAGGAGCAACCTACACGATTTCTTGCGCCGTTAGCTGCATTCCTAGATTCAGAGTTATTGTTGGTATGTAGCGCAGCCTGTACTGCGGCTATGTTTGCAGCAAGAAAGGTACGAAATTCCTCTTCGCTCATATTCATGGTGTGTCGAGTAGTCGGTGCCATTTCCTTCAAAATAGCCAACTGAATCGAGTTAATCATACAGAATATTAATATAACAACCCTCACTTTTCGACTTTCGATTTTACTAAAATACCTAGAGTTGTTATATACGAATAAATTTAACGTTGACCGAATAAACGTACGCTTAAAATAAATAATATAATTATAAATATTAAAAATAAGGTTAGGTTATATAATATAACATAATTACATCAATGAATATATATATAATATTTATATTACTTTTGTTATTTAGTTAATAGAATATATAATTAACTAAATAATAAATAATATTATAACATTTATAAAACTAATAAAAACTATAAAGTAATAATCATAAATTTTAAGTTTAATTATAAAAACTAAATATAATAATAATTTTTATATAAAATTCGTATTTAATAATTAAACAAATATAGAAATAAAATGTTAAATGTTCTTAGAAATGTATTAAACGATTTTTTTAGAATTTTATAAAAAAAAAATCAAAACTATATCTACTTTTAATAAATAAATATAAAAATACAAACTACTTTTTCTTTTAAATTTACTTTTAATAAAAATACAAACTACTTTTTCTTATTTTAACATTTAAGATTTACTTTTAATAAAAATACAAACTACTTTTTTCTTATTTTAACTTTTAAGATTTACTTTTAATAAAAATACAAACTACTTTTTCTTATTTTACCTTTTAAGATTTACTTTTAATAAAAATACAAACTACTTTTTCTTATTTTAACTTTTAAGATTTACTTTTAATAAAAATACAAACTACTTTTTCTTTTAAGATTTACTTTTAATAAAAATACAAACTACTTTTTCTTAATTTAACTTTTAAGATTTACTTTTAATAAAAATACAAACTACTTTTTCTTAGTTTAACTTTTAAGATTTACTTTTAATAAAAATATAAACTACTTTTTCTTATTTTAACTTTTAAGATTTACTTTTAATAAAAATACAAACTACTTTTTCTTATTTTAACTTTTAAGATTTACTTTTAATAAAAATACAAACTACATTTTCTTTTAAGATTTACTTTTAATAAAAATACAAACTACTTTTTCTTATTTTAACTTTTAAGATTTACTTTTAATAAAAATACAAACTACTTTTTCTTATTTTAACTTTTAAGATTTACTTTTAATAAAATTACAAACTACTTTTTATTATAACTTTTAAGATTTACTTTTAATAAAAATACAAACTACTTTATCTTATTTTAACTTTTAAGATTTACTTTTAATAAAAATATAAATTACTTTTTCTTATTTTAACTTTTAAGATTTACTTTTAATAAAAATACAAACTACTTTTTCTTATTTTAACTTTTAAGAATTACTTTTAATAAAAATACAAACTACTTTTATTATTTTAAGATTTAATATATATTTTTCTTTTTATTTCTTTTACTTATTTTATTTTTTTTTACCTAACATTTTCAACTATAAATACCACATACATTTCTCATTTCAAACTTGCACCTTAATCTCTCATTTCTCTCTTAAAGAACTACTTCTAGTTGATATCCCGATCACTTACTTGCTTACTTTCCTTTCTTGCGTGAAATACTTCAACTGCTATTTAAGGTGAATTCATAGCCCCTCTTTATTGCTAGCAAAACTTACTTACTTTTGGGGTGAGACACATGCTGTTTTTTTTTACTTTTTACACTTTAGACACAAGTACCAAACTGCTTTAATTATGCTATACCCGACTTTGTTCGGCTAAAGTCCCTACAGTGATATTTTTAAGTGCTCGGCATGCTAGGTTATTGGGGGTAGGCCTATCGGGAGTAACGTCCCCGATACATTTGACTATGTCTTTGTATTACTTGATAATGAAATTAAACCGACAAGTAGAACTAACTTGTCATGGGGCATACTATCGTTTAGTTTAAATATCACGAATTGGCATAACTATTTCTTTCGATCTTTCGAGATCAACTTTACAAACTAAATCTTGTGGTCTAAAACAACGGTCAAACTTTTTATTAAACCTATGAACTTCACTCAACCTTTTTGGTTGACACTTTAAGCATGTTTTGTCTCAGGTGACGAATAAGATGATTGCCATGACTGCTATTTGATGAATTGAATGCTGCTACATGGAGTCTTCATTTCATTACATTTACTTTGCATTAAGACTATTATTATTATTTCAGTTTAAATTTGATGTAAAACTTTTAATGCTTCCGCTGTTTTATTAATAAATGTTTTATTCAAAACGTCTTATATAGAGTCGTTCTCGTTTATACAACTGTGATTTGATATAATTAGTCACAAATACCCTAGGCCCTATTTGGGGGTGTGACAGATTGGTATCAGAGCAGAGTTGTTGTAGAGAACTAGGATTGCATTTTATGTGTGCCTTATACAATTAGGTACCTTAGCAATGTAGGACTACAACTTTCATTGACCATAGTGCCTTTAATTGTTGCCTTTAATTGTTAAATGCTACACTATACTTTAAAAACTTTACTTATCTTAGAATGCCAAGCCAATCTAAGAATTTTCCTAAGTACTATCCAATTACGCCACCGCATTTAAATGCGACACCATGATTTCTGAAATTCTTGACATTCCTAGGTCATCTATCATGGTTTTGTGTATTACATATGTATTACATGAAATATTATCCATGATTTTTGAAACTCTTATATTTGTTACTACTCACACTCAAACGTATGTAACTCCCTGTTATATATCACGTACCTATATGCCTTATGCCTTTATGCATCGATTTGCAAACCGGAAAATGTCATTGGGTTATCACAGTATACGAATTGAAAGTCTTTAATCGAAAGATTATTAGATTGCATACTCATCATTTTATGATCTCGACAAGTCATACTGCCATTATTGGAGTATAGACAAATCATATCTTATCATATCTATCCCAATAGACCTTGTCTGACACATTTCCTTAATTCCCTCCGTAATCTACGGGATCCTTTTTACTATATATAGGTATTCTATGTAATTAGAATATCATTCGATATCAAAAAAAAAATCATTTCATATAGAAAAATCCTTTATCTGACCGTGTAAGATGGATCCTGCACAAAGTTCGAGTTCCTATAGTTCTGAGGGCGATTCTGAAGACTCTGAAGGTAGTGTGACCGAAGTGCCTCAAATGGTTGACTACACTTCTTTCTGGAGGAGATGGAGATGGGTTCGAGACATACTCACTAGATGGAGGAATGAAGAGGGTGAACCTTACAACGAACAAAATTTACCTCCCAACATCGGAGAACTTGACGCGCTCACCGGACAACCAATTCGCAATACCGGTTTCACACTCTTTGCCAGAATATTCCACCTCGAGGAGCGCATGCATAGAATTATGTTGGTAATTCAACCCCTACTCCCGACTACTAATCAAGTAGGATTAGTGGAAGAAGTCGGGGAGCTTCGTGATAGGCTTGAAGAAAGAATAGCGTCTCTGGAAAGTACAATACGCATTTTAGAAGGTAGACTTACGCCTACTACACCAACAGCAGCAATACCCGCATCAGCATCATCACCACCAGTACTACCAACAACAACATCCGCATCCCATGCCTCAACATCACACTCAGTACCTCAAACATCAACATCATACGCCCCATAGATACCAATTAATATTAGTAATAATGAGTTAAGATGTATTTACACATTCTTCCTAAAGAATTATATATGTATACTTTATATATATATATGGTTTGGAACAATAATAAATCTTTTTGTACAAAGCTATTACGTGTGAATCTTAACTAGTATGTACTACTTGGTTAATTCATATCACTAATATGCTATGATGTACATCCTTCGTTAATAACTTTGCAATCGTTAATCACTGCTTCAGCATAATAAACTCCATTTCATAATAAACCAAGTGTATTATTCAAATACATGTTTGATTTTACACTTTTATTTTCGATATACTCGAAACCTTCTAGAAAACATTATCCGTGTCTTGTGAATTTCACAAGAATTCCACGAGCACCAACTTCATATACCGAAGTATATCAACAATAATGAACGATGAAGTATTGATTCATAACTTCATTAGTGAAATATTCCGCGACAAATATGAAATCTCTAAGGTTTTGGAGATTATTTATTCTTGTTTCAACCGTAAATCAAACGAGTTTAATCTTATATTAACTCATTAAACCCATGATTACATCTGAAGAATATATATATGAACGTATATCTTCATAAAGATTGTAATTCTTTTGTACAAACTGTTAATTGTGAAAATATTTTAACGGGTAGGTAAAACCCGAGAAATATTTATATCTCACTTTAATATGTTACATTGTACATTCTCCAATTCTGATTCAATAATCAGTAACTATACTACTTACATCCACATATGTATCCGTTCACCTTTTGCATACAAATTCAATTACATATTCTGACATATCAGAATCCAAGAAAAGCTTTAGTAGATGTTATCTTCCTAAAGATCACTACATTCATGAATTATATTCATTCGTATTCTATGATGAATTATCACATCAACCCACCGAAATTATCATTCATTACTTTTGAAATCAACAACGCCTATTCATCAACCATTAGATCCGTTGACGATCACAATCAGCGTTTAATCATCTAAAAATGAAATTTCTTAAAACCATCTCGGATTGATAAGCGATGATTCAAATATGGCTGCATTAAATGCAGAGGAAACAGCAAAATTATAGAAGGTCTTAATGGCCAAAAGTTTGATAATAAAGAATGGTACGTTGGAAAAGCTCAAAAAAAAAAAAAAATTTTGGAACTGAAAAACGGATTGAACTAACCATGGAGGAGACCAAGGACAAATACAAGGACCAAACCCTATATTCAAAGAATCCAGGTAATTCTGGATCCGATGAAATCTTTAGAGAATATCTTGCTCCGAAGTCATGTTAAAAGCTTGTGAAAAATTTTTCTTCATCAACTTTCGAACTTAGAAATTCCAAAATATCATCATAAATATCCTCTATATTTCTGAAGATATCTTCATAACGATTCTTGTCCACAATTAAGTATCTCTTTGCGATATATTTATAAAGGAAAACTGTTTTAGTTTCTATATTCTGTAAAATCCAAGTTTAACTTATAAATATTTTGAAGAAGTGTTGGGAATTGAAGCATGAGTTAGTATAATGTAATGACGTCAGGCCAACGTGATTATATTACAGTAAGTCATGCTAAATTTTAATGGAAGATGATGATTCATAGACTTTATAATCATCATTTGCCATGTTACACGACTCTTACATTCTACTTAATCTCTGAACATATCAAGAAAATATATTCTTAATAGTTCCATCCTCAGTAATTCTGGTAACTTACCAAATCAAATCATGATATTATGCTTAGAACATTAGGTTCATTCGAAACTTCATACCTACAAATTCTGGACCATTACTCGCTTTACTTAGAGTCGAGAGGAGAATAAAAAGACAAAGAGCTCCGACATATAAGGGAAAATATGTAGCCCGATAACGATACCGAAATTACAAACCGTGTATATCAATACGTATTACAACGTAAAGACATGGGAGAATTAAAAACACTATAACCCCAAGGGCATAGTAGAAGTAAACAGATTCCTCTGGTGGTAAAAGAAAAAGAAGAATGACTGCATATATGTTCAATATAATAACAAGTATCAATACGGGATTGAGCATATTAGCAAATCTTTTGGAAGTATGAATTTAGGAAGAAAGTATAGAAGTGGTGAAGATAATGAAACGGAAGAAGCTAATTTATAGCAAAATTCCAAACACAGCAATTGAAGCAATTCACCGCATTTAATCAAAGAAAATTTCAAATTCCTTAATTACCGGAGAATCAAATCTTATGGATTACGAAGATTTCCTTTAATCCCTTGAATTCCGGAAATCAACCGTGACTACGTCAAAAGTTAAGGCGAACATTTAATTTTCTTATTCACTCTTTTACAATAGCTTCGTTTATACGCTTCCTATAATCAAATCGTTTTATCCATATTATTCAGTAGTGATAAAACTTTATTTTTTCAACTTATATTCATCATTACAATATTCTTGTTGTAAACAATGATGATCTCTATCAAACTTCATGACTATAATTTTCATGAACTACTCTCTGTTTTGTCTACCCGAATATTGTGGCATAAACACTCAAAGTTTTAAATAAGCTCAATACTATTCATAACACATTTCATGTGTTCAGTTTACTAAAATGCTCGTATAGCACCATCATCCCTTTTGAGGATAACCTAGTCAAATGACACACTTATTAATCCTTTAGATAACCTCCGCATTAATGATAAAATGCTCTTTATAGAAGAACCTGTAAGAAATTAGGGTTCGTATGATTTAAATGCATGAAACAGAACAACATTCTATCCGTTGGAATTCACGAAAGGCCCCGAACATACCTGGGAACGTGAAGACCAAATAAAACGTAAATATCCTCGTCTATGTACGAACAATGCCAATTGATGGCAAAAACTAAATTTCGGGACGAAATTTCTTTTAACGGGTAGGTACTATAACAACCCTCACTTTTCAACTTCCGATTTTACTAAAATACCTAGAGTTGTTATATACGAATAAATTTAACGTTGACCGAATAAACGTACGCTTAAAATAAATAATATAATTATAAATATTATAAATAAGGTTATGTTATATAATATAACATAATTACATCAATGAATATATATATAATATTTATATTACTTTTGTTATTTAGTTAATAGAATATATAATTAACTAAATAATAAATAATATTATAACATTTATAAAACTAATAAAAACTATAAAGTAATAATCATAAATTTTAATTTTAATTATAAAAACTAAATATAATAATAATTTTTATATAAAATTCGTATTTAATAATTAAACAAATATAGAAATAAAATGTTAAATTTTCTTAGAAATGTATTAAATGATTTTTTTAGAATTTATAAAAAAAAATCAAAACTATATCTACTTTTAATAAATAAATACAAAAATACAAACTACTTTTTCTTATTTTACCTTTTAAGATTTACCTTTAATAAAAATACAAACTACTTTTTCTTTTAAGATTTACTTTTAATAAAAATACAAACTACTTTTTCTTATTTTAACTTTTAAGATTTACTTTTAATAAAAATACAAACTACTTTTTTCTTATTTTAACTTTTAAGATTTACTTTTAATAAAAATACAAACTACTTTTTTTTTATTTTACCTTTTAAGATTTACTTTTAATAAAAATACAAACTACTTTTTCTTATTTTAACTTTTAAGATTTACTTTTAATAAAAATACAAACTACTTTTTCTTTTAAGATTTACTTTTAATAAAAATATAAACTACTTTTTCTTATTTTAACTTTTAAGATTTACTTTTAATAAAAATACAAACTACTTTTTCTTATTTTAACTTTTAAGATTTACTCTTAATAAAAATACAAACTACTTTTTCTTATTTTAACTTTTAAGATTTACTTTTAATAAAAATACAAACTACTTTTTCTTATTTTAACTTTTAAGATTTACTTTTAATAAAAATACAAACTACATTTTCTTTTAAGATTTAATTTTAATAAAAATAAAAACTACTTTTTCTTATTTTAACTTTTAAGATTTACTTTTAATAAAAATACAAACTACTTTTTCTTATTTTAACTTTTAAGATTTACTTTTAATAAAAATACAAACTACTTTTTCTTATTTTAACTTTTAAGATTTACTTTTAATAAAATTACAAACTACTTTTTATTTTAACTTTTAAGATTTACTTTTAATAAAAATACAAACTAATTTTTCTTATTTTAACTTTTAAGATTTACTTTTAATAAAATTATAAAATACTTTTTCTTATTTTAACTTTTAAGATTTACTTTTAATAAAAATACAAACTACTTTTTCTTATTTTAACTTTTAAGATTTACTTTTAATAAAAATACAAACTACTTTTTTCTTATTTTAACTTTTAAGAATTACTTTTAATAAAAATACAAACTACTTTTATTATTTTAAGATTTAATATATATTTTTCTTTTTATTTCTTTTACTTATTTTATTTTTTTTACCTAACATTTTCAACTATAAATACCACATACATTTCTCATTTCAAACTTGCACCTTAATCTCTCATTTCTCTCTTAAAGAACTACTTCTAGTTGATATTCCGGTCACTTACTTGCTTACTTTCCTTTCTTGCGTGGAATACTTCAACTGCTATTTAAGGTGAACTCATAGCCCCTCTTTATTGCTAGCAAAACTTGCTTATTTTTGGGGTGAGACACATGCTATTTTTTTTTTACTTTTTACACTTTAGACACAAGTACCAAACTGCTTAAATTATGCTATACCCGGCTTTGTTCGGCTAAAGTCCCTACAGTGATATTTTTAAGTGCTCGGCATGCTAGGTTATTGGGGGTAGGCCTATCGGGAGTAACGTCCCCGATACATTTGACTATGTCTTTGTATTACTTGATAATGAAATTAAACCGACAAGTAGAACTAACTTGTCATGGGGCATACTATCGTTTAGTTTAAATATCACGAATTGGCATAACTATTTCTTTCGATCTTTCGAGATCAACTTTACAAACTAAATCTTGTGATCTAAAACAACGGTCAAACTTTTTGTTAAACCTATGAACTTCACTCAACCTTTTTGGTTGACACTTTAAGCATGTTTTGTCTCAGGTGACGAATAAGATGATTGCCATGACTCTATTTGATGAATTGAATGCTGCTACATGGAGTCTTCATTTCATTACATTTACTTTGCATTAAGACTATTATTATTATTTCAGTTTAAATTTGATGTAAAACTTTTAATGCTTCCGCTGTTTTATTAATAAATGTTTTATTCAAAACGTCTCATATAGAGTCATTCTCGTTTATACAACTGTGATTTGATATAATTAGTCACAAATACCCTAGGCCCTATTTGGGGGTGTGACAATTAAGAGTAGTCAATAGTATTTCGTAGCATAATATGAACTCATTTATAAAAGCTTTTTCTTCATATTAGCGTCTTATAAGTTTAAATTCGGGTACTACCTACCTGTTAAGTTCATACCTAGTAGCTAATATACAATTCAACTACTACAATTCCATATGAAAAACTGATTATAATAATATATCACATACAAATATTCTTCAAACTTACAACTTCGCTATATTACATATAACATGAAATATAGTACACTTTGATACAGGACAGTTTTTGAAGATAAACCTAGTTAATACGCAAGTTGTTCAGCAAAGGAAATAAAGACACGTAGTTCATAAGTCCAGAAACAAGTCATGCATTCTGGTTTTACAAAGACGACTTCCCATTCCTTGGTCTTGTGGAAAATAACCGTTATGACCATTGGCTAGGCAGCATGTTGTAATGTCGTCAAAAGGACGAGGGTTTCGTAATATCCAACAGCCCCGTAATAATATAAAAGCCTTGTTTCTCACCCCAACTAATGAATCCGTCACTTGTGGGAAGGTCTTATTTAAAAGCTGCAATCCGATGTTCTTTTTCTCACTTTTGTAAGAAGCGAACATCACTAACCCGTAAGTATAACATGCTTCTTTATGTTGCATGTTAGAAGCTCTTTCTAATTCACGAAATCCTATGTTGGGATATGTTGAGTCAAAATAGGTTCTTAACCCGTAGCGTAAAATCGCATTTGGGTTCCCCGCATTTAACGCTTTGAAGAAAACACGGCGTAACTTACGGTCTCCCCAATGTGATATAGCCACCTATCAAAGGAAAGCTTTTTATAAACTAAGGCATTTCTGGAAAGTCTTTCAAATATTTGACAAGTTAATTTTGCCATAATTAATTGTGCTGATGAATTCTGACCGACTCTAGACAAGATTTCCTCAATCATATCCTCTAGTAGATCTTCTAAAATATTCGGTTGTCTACCCTTAACGTCCATTTTGTTTTTATACTGTAAAATAGACAAGGATTAGATTCGTAAAAGATAATTAACAAACAATACAAGCAATTTTTACATAGAACATAAAAGTACAAGCACACTACAATACATATAATACACAACATGATTACAACCCTCTAATCTGAATCACTGGTTTCTTCTTCTTCGAACTTGGTTCATTTTCCTAATTTTCTAGGAATATATGGTGTTCCTCTAATACGAGCCGTCGTTTTCCATAATGGTTAAGAAAAACCTGGTGGTTTAGAGGTTCCCGGGTCATTGTTACATTTTAGGAAATACGGATGTTGCCGATACATATAAAGTTCATAGGGATTGGAATCGGGTTTCTCTATTTTTATACCTTTTCCCTTATTATTTTCTTTCGCTTTATTAAATTGGGTTGAGGTAATTTCTATAACATCATCGGAATCCTCATCGGGATCCGATTCATCGAAAAATTGGTAATCTTCCCAATATTTTGCTTCCTCGGCGGAAACACCATTGACCATTATTAACTTTGGTCCGTTGGTTGAGGATTTTCTTTTATTTAATCGATCTACTATAGGTATCAATATTTCTTTCTCCGGAACCTCTTCTTCTTCCGGTTCCTCCTCTTCTGGTTCCTCCTCTTCCGGTTCCTCTTCTTCCGGTTCCTCTTCCATATTTATAGATATATATTAAATGAAATTGTTATTTACATGACTAAGTGTTTCCAACATGTTTAGCAATCAAACTTGTTAAGACTTGATTAATTGAAATAGGTTTCATATAGACAATTGACCACCCAAGTTGACCGGTGATTCACGAACGTTAAAACTTGTAAAAACTATATGATGACATATATATGGTTATATATATAGTTAACATTATATTATGATAAGTAAACATATCATTAAGTATATTAATAATGAACTACATACGTAAAAACAAGACTACTAACTTAATGATTTTGAAACGAGACATATATGTAACGATTATCGTTGTAACGACATTTAATGTATATATATCATATTAAGAGATATTCGTACATCATAATATCATGATAATATAATAATTTAAAATCTCATTTGATATTATAAACATTAGGTTAACAACATTTAACAAGATCGTTAACCTAAAGGTTTCAAAACAACACTTACATGTAACGACTAACGATGACTTAACGACTCAGTTAAAATGTATATACATGTAGTGTTTTAATATGTATTCATATTCATATACTTTTTAAAGACTTCAAGACACTTATCAAAATACTTCTACTTAACAAAAATGCTTACAATTACATCCTCGTTCAGTTTCATCAATAATTCTACTCGTATGCACCCGTATTCGTACTCGTACAATACACAGCTTTTAGATGTATGTACTATTGGTATATACACTCCAATGATCAGCTCTTAGCAGCCCATGTGAGTCACCTAACACATGTGGGAACCATCATTTGGCAACTAGAATGAAATATCTCATAAAATTACAAAAATATGAGTAATCATTCATGACTTATTTACATGAAAACAAAATTACATATCCTTTATATCTAATACATACACCAACGACCAAAAACACCTACAAACACTTTTATTCTTCAATTTTCTTCATCTAATTGATCTCTCTCAAGTTCTATCTTCAAGTTCTAAGTGTTCTTCATAAATTCTACAAGTTCTAGTTTCATAAAATCAAGAATAATTCCAAGTTTGCTAGCTTACTTCCAATCTTGTAGAGTGATCATCCAATCTCAAGAAATCTTTCTTATTTACAGTAAGATATCTTTCTAATACAAGGTAATATTCATATTCAAACTTTGGTTCAATTTCTATAACTATAACAATCTTATTTCGAGTAATGATCTTACTTGAACTTGTTTTCGTGTCATGATTCTGCTTCAAGAATTTCGAGCCATCCAAGGATCCGTTGAAGCTAGATCAATTTTTCTATTTTCTAGTAGGTTTATCCAAGGAACTTAAGGTAGTAATGATGTTCATAACATCATTCGATTCATGCATGAAAAGCTATCATATTCGAAGTGGTAAACTTGTAATCACTAGAACATAGTTTAGTTAATTCTAAACTTGTTCGCAAATAAAGTTAATCTTTCTAACCACACTTTTAAAATAAACTATACACATGTTCTATATCTATATGATATGCTAACTTAATGATTTAAAACCCGGAAACACGATAAACACCATAAAACCGGATTTACGCCGTCGTAGTTACAACCGGGGGCTGTTTTGGTTTGGATAATCAAAAACTATGAAAAACTTTGATTTAAAAGCTATACTTCTGGGAAAATGATTTTTTTTATGAACATGAAACCATATCCAAAAATCATGGTTAAACTCAAAGTGAAAGTATGTTTTTCAAAACAGTCATCAAGATGTCGTTCTTTCGACGGAAATGACTACCTCTTTCAAAAACGACTTGTAACTTGTATTTCTGACTATAAACCTATACCTTTTCTATTTAGTTTCATAAATTCAAGTTCAATACGAAATCGTGGCCGCTTAAATCACTCAAAACGGATTAGAAACGAAGAAATGGCGAGCAAAACAAAATTGGTAAAAACTACTCATTTTAGCTACGTGAAAATTGGTAACAAATCTATTCCAACCATAACTTAATCAACTTGTATTGTATATTATGTAATCTTGAGATACCATAGACACGTATACAATGTTTCGACCTATCATGTCGACACATCTATATATATTTCGGAACAACCATAGACACTCTATATGTGAATGTTGGAGTTAGCTATACAGGGTTGAGGTTGATTCCAAAATATATATAATTTGAGTTGTGATCAATACTGAGATATGTATACACTGGGTCATGGATTGATTCAAGATATATATATTAATTTATTCATGTACGATTAATTGTGGACTTCTAACATCGGACCGCTAACTGGACAACTAAAAATCATCAACACGTAATAAAGAAAATATTGTGAATATATTTCTATTATATTTTGATATATGTATATATTGTTATAGGTTCGTGAATAAACCCGTGGCTAAGTCAAATTCTCGACGAAGTGATATTTGGTGAAAGTGAGTTATAGTCCCACTTTTAAAATCTAATATTTTTGGGATGAGAATACATGCAGGTTTTATAAATGATTTACAAAATAGACACAAGTACGTGAAACTACATTCTATGGTTGAATTATCGAAATCGAATATGCCCCTTTTTATTAAGTCTGGTAATCTAAGAATTAGGGAACAGACACCCTAATTGACGCGAATCCTAAAGATAGATCTATTAGGCCTAACAAACTCCATCCAAAGTACCAGATGCTTTAGTACTTCGAAATTTATATCATATCCGAAGGGTGTCCCGGAATGATGGGGATATTCTTATATATGCAACTTGTTAATGTCGGTTACCAGGTGTTCACCATATGAATGATTTTTATCTCTATGTATGGGATGTATATTGAAATATGAAATCTTGTGGTCTATTGTTACGATTTAATATATATAGGTTAAACCTATAACTCACCAACATTTTTGTTGACGTTTAAAGCATGTTTATTCTCAGGTGAATATTAAGAGCTTCCGCTGTCGCATACTTAAATAAGGACAAGATTTGGAGTCCATGCTTGCATGATATTGTATAAAAACTGCATTCAAGAAACTTATTTCGTTGTAACATATTTGTATTGTAAACCATTATGTAATAGTCGTGTGTAAACAGGATATTTTAGATTATCATTATTTGATAATCTACGTAAGTTTTTTTAAACCTTTATTGATGAAATAAAGGTTATGGTTTGTTTTAAAATGAATGCAGTCTTTGAAAAACGTCTCATATAGAGGTCAAAACCTCGCAACGAAATCAATTAATATGGAACGTTTTTAATCAATAAGAACGGGACATTTCATATATGAGATGTTTTTCAAAGACTGCATTCATTTTTAAAACAACCATAACCTTTATTTTATCTATAAAGGTTTAAAAAGCATTACATAGATGATCAAATAATGATAATCTAAAATATACCGTTTCCACACGACCATTACATAATGCTTTACAATAAGAATATATTACATCAAAAATATGTTTCTTGAATGCAGTTTTTACATAATATCATACGAGCATGGACTCCAAATCTTGTCCTTATTTTAGTATGCAACAGCGGTAGCTCTTAATAATCACCTGAGAATAAACATGCTTAAAAAGTCAACAAAAATGTTGGTGAGTTATAGGTTTAACCTATATATTATCAAATCATAATAATAGACCACAAGATTTCATATTTCAATATACATCCCATACATAGAGATAAAAATCATTCATATGGTGAACACCTAGTAACCGACATTAACAAGATGCATATAAGAATATCCCCTATCATTCCGGGAAATCCTTCGGACATGATAAAAACGAATTCGAAGTACCAAGGCATCCGATACTTTGGATGGAGTTCGTTAGGCACAATAGATCTATCTTTAGGATTGGCGTCAATTAGTAGATTGGTTTACTAATTCTTAGGTTACCAAGCAAAAGGGGCATATTCGGCTTCGATCATTCACCCATATAATGTAGTTTCAATTACTTGTGTCTATTTCGTAAAACATTTATAAAACTGCATGTATTCTCATCCCAAAATATTAGATTTTAAAAGTGGGACTATAACTCACTTTCACAGATTTTTACTTCATCAGGAAGTAAGACTTGGCCACTGGTCGATTCACGAACTTATAACAAATATGTACATATATATCAAAGTATGTTCAAAATATATTTACAACATTTTTAATACATTTTACTGTTTTAAGTTTATTAAGTCAGCTGTACTCGTTAGTAACCTACAACTAGTTATCCACAGTTAGATGTACAGAAATAAATGGATATATATTATCTTGAATCAATCCACGACCCAGTGTATACATGTCTCAGGCTAGATCACAACTCAAAGTATATATATTTTTGGAATCAACCTCAACCCTGTATAGCTAACTCCCACATTACTGCATATAGAGTGTCTATGGTTGTTTCAAATAACATATATACATGGGTCGATATTGAAATGTCCCGTTCTTATTGATTAAAAACGTTCCATATTAATTGATTTCGTTGCGAGGTTTTGACCTCTATATGAGACGTTTTTCAAAGACTGCATTCATTTTTAAAACAAACCATAACCTTTATTTCATAAATAAAGGTTTAAAAAGCTTTACGTAGATTATCAAATAATGATAATCTAAAATATCCTGTTTACACACGACCATTACATAATGGTTTACAAGACAAATATGTTACATCGAAATCAGTTTCTTGAATGCAGTTTTTACACATTATCATACAAACATGGACTCCAAATCTTTTCCTTATTTTAGTATGCAACAGCGGAAGCTCTTAGTATTCACCTGAGAATAAACATGCTTTAAACGTCAACAAAAATGTTGGTGAGTTATAGGTTTAACCTATATATATCAAATCGTAACAATAGACCACAAGATTTCATATTTCAATACACATCCCATACATAGAGATAAAAATCATTCATATGGTGAATACCTGGTAACCGACATTAACAAGATGCATATATAAGAATATCCCCATTATTCCGGGACACCCTTCGGATATGATATAAATTTCGAAGTACTAAACCATCCGGTACTTTGGATGGGGTTTGTTAGGCCCAATAGATCTATCTTTAGGATTCACGTCAATTAGGGTATCTGTTCCCTAATTCTTAGATTACCAGACTTAATAAAAAGGGGCATATTCGATTTCGATAATTCAACCATAGAATGTAGTTTCACGTACTTGTGTCTATTTTGTAAATCATTTATAAAACCTGCATGTATTCTCATCCCAAAAATATTAGATTTTAAAAGTGGGACTATAACTCACTTTCACAGATTTTTTTTTCTTCGTCAGGAAGTAAGACTTGGCCACTGGTTGATTCATGAACCTATAACAATATATACTTATATATCAAAGTATGTTCAAAATATATTTACAACACTTTTAATATATTTTGATGTTTTAAGTTTATTAAGTCAGCTGTCCTCGTTAGTAACCTACAACTAGTTGTCCACAGTTAGATGTACAGAAATAAATCGATAAATATTATCTTGAATCAATCCACGACCCAGTGTATACGTATCTCAGTATTGATCACAACTCAAACTATATATATTTTGGAATCAACCTCAACCCTGTATAGATAACTCCAACATTCACATATAGAGTGTCTATGGTTGTTCCGAAATATATATAGATGTGTCGACATGATAGGTCGAAACATTGTATACGTGTCTATGGTATCTCAAGATTACATAATATACAATATAAGTTGATTAATTTATGGTTGGAATAGATTTGTTACCAATTTTTACGTAGCTAAAATGAGAAAAATTATCCAATCTTGTTTTACCCATAACTTCTTCATTTTAAATCCGTTTTGAGTGAATCAAATTGCTATGGTTTCATATTGAACTCTATTTTATGAATCTAAACAGAAAAAGTATAGGTTTATAGTTGGAAAAATAATTTACAAGTCGTTTTTGTAAAGGTAGTCATTTTAGTCGAAAGAACGACGTCTAGATGACCATTTTAGAAAACATACTTCCACTTTATGTTTAACCATAATTTTTGGATATAGTTTCATGTTCATAATAAAAATCATTTTCCCAGAATAACAACTTTTAAATCAAAGTTTATCATAGTTTTTAATTAACTAACCCAAAACAGCCCGCGGTGTTACTACGACGGCGTAAATCCGGTTTTACGGTGTTTTTCGTGTTTCCAGGTTTTAAATCATTAAGTTAGAATATCATATAGATATAGAACATGTGTTTAGTTGATTTTAAAAGTCAATTTAGAAGGATTAACTTTTATTTGCGAACAAGTTTAGAATTAACTAAACTATGTTCTAGTGATTACAAGTTTAAACCTTCGAATAAGATAGCTTTATATGTATGAATCGAATGATGTTATGAACATCATTACTACCTCAAGTTCCTTGGATAAACCTACTGAAAATAAGAAAAATAGATCTAGCTTCAAAGGATTCTTGGATGGCTTGAAAGTTCTTGAAGCAGAATCATGACACGAAAATAATTTCAAGTAAGATTTCCACTCGAAATAAGATTGTTATAGTTATAGAAATTGAATTAAAGTTTGAATATGATTATTACCTTGTATTAGAAAGATAACCTACTATAAGTAATAAAGGTTTCTTGATCTTGGATGATTACTTGGAATGGATTTAGAAAACTTGGAAGTAAACCTGCAATCTTGGAAGTATTATTGATTTTATGAAACTAGAACTTTTGGAATTTATGAAGAATACTTAGAACTTGAAGATAGAACTTGAGAGAGATCAATTAGATGAAGAAAATTGAAGAATGAAAGTGTTTGTAGGTGTTTTTGGTCATTGGTGTATGGATTAGATATAAAAGATATGTAATTTTGTTTTCATGTAAATAAGTCATGAATGATTACTCATATTTTTGTAATTTTATGAGATATTTCATGCTAGTTTCCAAATGATGGTTCCCACATGTGTTAGGTGACTCACATGGGCTGCTAAAAGCTGATCATTGGAGTGTATATACCAATAGTACATACATCTAAAAGCTGTGTATTGTACGAGTACGAATACGGGTGCATACGAGTAGAATTGTTGATGAAACTTAACGAGGATGTAATTGTAAGCATTTTTGTTAAGTAGAAGTATTTTGATAAGTGTCTTGAAGTCTTTCAAAAGTGTATGAATACATATTAAAACACTACATGTATATACATTTTAACTGGGTCATTAAGTCATCGTTAGTCGTTACATGTAAACGTTGTTTTGAAACCTTTAGGTTAACGATCTTGTTGAATGTTGTTAACCCATTGTTTATTATAACAAATGAGATGTTAAATTGTTATATTATCATGATATTATTATATATAATATATCTTAGTATGATATATATACAGTTAAATGTCGTTACAATGATAATCGTTACATATATGTCTCATTTCGAAATCATTAAGTTAGTAGTCTTATTTTTACATATGTATTTCATTGTTAATACACTTAATAATATATTTACTTATCATTTAACATAATTAACCAAGTGTATCAATATCTTAATATGATTCATATGTACCTAGTAAGACGTTGTTATAACGATAATCGTTATATATATCGTTTTCGAGTTTCTTAAATTAATAGTCTCATTTTTATATATATAACTCATTGTTAAAATACCTAATGAGATACATACTTATAATAAAATCATGTTAACTATATATATAACCATATATATGTCATCGTATAGTTTTTACAAGTTTTAACGTTCGTGAATCACCGGTCAACTTGGGTGGTCAATTGTCTATATGAAATCTATTTCAATAAATCAAGTCTTAACAAGTTTGATTGCTTAACATGTTGGAAACACTTAATCATGTAAATAACAATTTCATTTAATATATATATATATATATATATATATATATATATATATATATATATATATATATATATATATATATATATATATATATATATATAAACATGGAAAAGTTCGGGTCACTACAGTACCTACCCGTTAAATAAATTTAGTCCCGAAATTTTAAGCAGTTGGAGGTGTTGACGTATCTTCTGGAAATAAATGCGGGTATTTCTTCTTCATCTGATCTTCACGCTCCCAGGTGAACTCGGGTCCTCTACGAGCATTCCATCGAACCTTAACAATCGGTATCTTGTTTTGCTTAAGTCCTTTAACCTCACGATCCATTATTTCAACGGGTTCTTCGATGAATTGAAGTTTTTCGTTGATTTGGATTTCATTTAACGGAATAGTGAGATCTTCTTTAGAAAAACATTTCTTTAAATTCGAGACGTGGAAAGTGTTATGTACAGCCGCGAGTTGTTGAGGTAACTCAAGTCGGTAAGCTACTGGTCCGACACGATCAATAATCTTGAATGGTTCGATATACCTTGGATTTAATTTCCCTCGTTTACCAAATCGAACAACACCTTTCCAAGGTGCAACTTTAAGCATGACCATCTCTCCAATTTCAAATTCTATATCTTTTCTTTTAATGTCAGCGTAGCTCTTTTGTCGACTTTGGGCGGTTTTCAACCGTTGTTGAATTTGGATGATCTTCTCGGTAGTTTCTTGTATTATCTCCGGACCCGTAATCTGTCTATCCCCCACTTCACTCCAACAAATCGGAGACCTGCACTTTCTACCATAAAGTGCTTCAAACGGCGCCATCTCAATGCTTGAATGGTAGCTGTTGTTGTAGGAAAATTCTGCTAACGGTAGATGTCGATCCTAACTGTTTCCGAAATCAATAACACAAGCTCGTAGCATGTCTTCAAGTGTTTGTATCGTCCTTTCGCTCTGCCCATCAGTTTGTGGATGATAGGCAGTACTCATGTCTAGACGAGTTCTCAATGCTTGCTGTAATGTCTGCCAGAATCTTGAAATAAATCTGCCATCCCTATCAGAGATAATAGAGATTGGTATTCCATATCTGGAGACGACTTCCTTCAAATACAGTCGTGCTAACTTCTCCATCTTATCATCTTCTCTTATTGGCAGGAAGTGTACTGACTTGGTGAGACGATCAACTATTACCCAAATAGTATCATAACCACTTGCAGTCCTTGGCAATTTAGTAATGAAATCCATGGTAATGTCTTCCCATTTCCATTCCAGGATTTCAGGTTGTTGTAGTAGACCTGATGGTTTCTGATGTTCAGCTTTGACCTTAGAACACGTCAAACATTCTTCTACATATTTAGCAATATCGGCTTTCATACCTGGCCACCAAAAATGTTTCTGGAGATCCTTGTACATCTTCCCCGTTCCAGGATGTATTGAGTATCTGGTTTTATGAGCTTCTCTAAGTACCATTTCTCTCATATCTCCAAATTTTGGTACCCAAATCCTTTCAGCCCTATACCGGGTTCCGTCTTCCCGAATATTAAGATGCTTCTCCGATCCTTTGGGTATTTCATCCTTTAAATTTCCCTCTTTTAAAACTCCTTGTTGCGCCTCCTTTATTTGAGTGGTAAGGTTATTGTGAATCATTATATTCATAGATTTTACTCGAATGGGTTCTCTGTCCTTCCTGCTCAAGGCGTCGGCTACCACATTTGCCTTCCCCGGGTGGTAACGAATCTCAAAGTCGTAATCATTCAACAATTCAATCCACCTACGCTGCCTCATATTCAGTTGTTTCTGATTAAATATGTGTTGAAGACTTTTGTGGTTGGTATATATAATACTTTTGACCCCATATAAGTAGTGCCTCCAAGTCTTTAATGCAAAAACAACCGCGCCTAATTCCAAATCATGCGTCGTATAATTTTGCTCGTGAATCTTCAATTGTCTAGACGCATAAGCAATCACCTTCGTCCATTGCATTAATACACAACTGAGACCTTACTTTGATGCGTCACAATAAATCACAAAATCATCATTCCCTTCAGGCAATGAGAATATAGGTGCCGTAGTTAGCTTTTTCTTCAATAATTGAAATGCCTTCTCTTGTTCATCCTTCCATTCAAATTTCTTCCCTTTATACGTTAATGCAGTCAAGGGTTTTGCTATTCTGGAAAAGTCTTGGATGAACCTTCTGTAGTAACCAGCTAGTCCTAAAAACTGGCGTATGTGTTTCAGAGTTTTCGGGGTTTCCCACTTTTCAACAGTTTCTATCTTTGCCGGATCCACCTTAATACCTTCTTTGTTCACTATGTGACCGAGGAATTGAACTTCTTCCAACCAAAATGCACACTTTGAAAATTTAGCGTACAATTCTTCCTTCCTCAATACTTCTAACACCTTTCTCAAATGTTCACCGTGTTCTTGGTCATTCTTTGAGTAAATAAGTATGTCATCAATGAAAACAATGACAAACTTGTCAAGGTATGGTCCACACACTCGGTTCATAAAGTCCATGAACACAGCTAGTGCATTAGTTAAACCAAACGGCATGACCATAAACTCGTAATGACCGTAACGTGTTCTGAAAGCAGTCTTTGGAATATCATCTTCTTTCACCCGCATTTGATGATACCCGGAACGTAAGTCAATCTTTGAATAAACAGACGAGCCTTGTAGTTGATCAAATAAGTCGTCGATTCTCGGTAGTGGGTAGCGGTTCTTGATGGTAAGTTTGTTCAACTCTCGGTAGTCGATACACAACCTGAATGTACCATCTTTCTTCTTGACAAACAAAACAGGAGCTCCCCACGGTGATGTGCTTGGTCGAATGAAACCATGCCCTAAAAGTTCTTGTAATTGGCTTTGCAGTTCTTTCATCTCGCTGGGTGCGAGTCTGTAAGGAGCACGAGCTATTGGTGCAGCTCCTGGTACAAGATCTATTTGAAATTCAACGGATCGATGTGGGGGTAATCCCGGTAATTCTTTCGGAAATACATCGGGAAATTCTTTTACGACGGGAACATCATTGATGCTCTTTTCTTCAGTTTGTACTTTCTCAACGTGTGCTAGAACAGCATAGCAACCTTTTCTTATTAGTTTTTGTGCCTTCAAATTACTAATAAGATGTAGCTTCGTGTTGCCCTTTTCTCCGTACACCATTAAGGGTTTTCCTTTTTCTCGTATAATGCGAATTGCATTTTTGTAACAAACGATCTCTGCTTTCACTTCTTTCAACCAGTCCATACCGATTATCACATCAAAACTCCCTAACTCTACTGGTATCAAGTCAATCTTAAATGTTTCGCTAACCAGTTTAATTTCTCGATTCCGACATATATTATCTGCTGAAATTAATTTACCATTTGCTAATTCGAGTAAAAATTTACTATCCAAAGGCGTCAATGGACAACTTAATTTAGCACAAAAATCTCTACTCATATAGCTTCTATCCGCACCCGAATCAAATAAAACGTAAACAGATTTATTGTCAATAAGAAACGTACCCGTAACAAGCTCCGGGTCTTCCTGTGCCTCTGCCGCATTAATATTGAAAACCCTTCCGCGGACTTGTCCATTCGTGTTCTCCTGGTTCGGGCAATTTCTAATAATGTGGCCCGGTTTTCCACATTTATAACAAACTACATTGGCATAACTTGCTCCGACACTACTTGCTCCGCCATTACTCGTTCCGACACCATTTGTTCCTTTCGTTCTGTTAACCCCTGGTCCGTAGACCTCACACTTCGCCACGCTATGACCATTTCTTTTACACTTGTTGCAAAATTTGGTGCAGAATCCCGAGTGATACTTTTCACACCTTTGGCATAGCTGCTTCTGATTGTTGTTGTTGTTGCGGTTGTTATTGTTGTTGGGATGATTGTATTAGTTGCTGTTGTTGTTGTTGTTGTTGTTGTTGTTGTTGTTGGGCCGTTTGTTGTAGTTGCGATTGTTGGGATAATTGTTGCGATTATTATTGTAATTGCTGTTGTTGTTGTATTGGTGATTCTTATCACCGTTTTCCTCCCACTTTCTTTTGACTTGCTTCACATTGGTCTCTTCAGCCGTCTGTTCTTTAATTCTTTCCTCAATCTGGTTCACTAGTTTGTGAGCCATTCTACATGCCTGTTATATGGAGGCGGGCTCGTGTGAACTTATATCTTCTTGGATTCTTTCCGGTAATCCTTTCACAAACGCTTCGATCTTCTCTTCCTCATCTTCGAACGCTCCCGGACACAATAGGCACAATTATGTGAATCGTTTTTCGTACGTGGTAATATCAAATCCTTGGGTTCGTAACCCTCTAAGTTCTGTCTTGAGCTTATTGACCTCGGTTCTGGGACGGTACTTCTCGTTCATCAAGTGCTTGAATGCTAACCACGGTAGTGCGTACGCATCATCTTGTCCCACTTGCTCTAGATAGGTATTCCACCATGTTAACGCAGAACCTATGAAGGTATGCGTAGCGTACTTCACTTTGTCCTCTTCAGTACACTTACTTATGGCAAACACCGATTCGACCTTGTCGGTCCACCGTTTCAATCCGATCGGTCCTTCGGTTCCATCAAATTCCAAAGGTTTGCAGGCAGTGAATTCTTTATAGGTGCATCCTACACGATTTCCTGTACTGCTAGATCCAAGGTTATTGTTGGTATGTAGCGCAGCCTGTACTGTGGCTATGTTTGAAGCTAGAAAAGTACGGAATTCCTCTTCATTCATATTCACGGTGTGTCGAGTAGTCGGTGCCATTTCCTTCAAAATAGTCAAATGGAACAAGTTAATCATACAGAATATTAAGAGTAGTTAATAGTATTTCGTAGCATAATATGAACTCATTTATAAAAGCTTTTTCTTCATATTAGCGTTTTATAACTTTAAATTCGGGTAGTACCTACCCGTTAAGTTCTAACTTAGTAGCTAATATAGAATTCAACTACTACAATTCTATATGAAAAACTGATTATAATAATATTTCGCGTTCAAACTTTTATACAATATTTTACAAACTTACAATACCGCTTATTTTACATAAAGCATGAAATATAGCACACAATAACTTTGATACAAGATAGTTGTGAAGATAATTCTAGCTAGTACACAAGTCGTTCAGCAAAGGCAATAAAGACACGTAATTCATACGTCCAGAAACAAGTCATGCATTCTGGTTTTACTAGGACTACTTCCCATCCTTGGTCTTGTGGAACATAACCGTTATGGCCGTTGATAAGACAGCGTGTTGTAATGTCGTCAAAGGGACGAGGGTTACGTAATGTCCAACAGACCCGTAACAATCTAAAAACCTCATTTCTTACCCCAATTACCGACTCCGTTACTTGTAGGAACGTTTTGTTTAATAGTTGTAGCCCGATGTTCTTGTTATCACTTTGGTGAGAAGCGAACATCACTAACCCGTAAGCATAGCATGCTTTTTTATGTTGCATGTTAGCCTCTTTTTCTAAATCATGAAGTCCTATATTCAGATACATTGAGTCAAAATAATTTCTTAACCCGTTGCGTAAAATAGCATTTGGGTTCCCCGCAATATATGCGTCAAAGTAAACACATAGTAACTTATGGGTTTTCCAATGTGATATCCCCCATCTTTCAAACGAAAGTCTCTTATAAACCAAGACATTCTTGGAACGTTCTTCGAATGTCTTACAAACTGATTTCATCGTAAATAGTTGTGCCGAAGAATTCTGACCGACTCTAGACAAGACTTCATCAATCATGTCTCCGGGTAGGTCTCTTAAAATATTGGGTTGTCTATCCATTTTGTGTTTTTATACTGTAAAATAGACAAGAGTTAGATTCATAAAAAAATACTTATTAATACAAGCAATTTTTTACATATATCATAAAGCATAAGCACACTATATTACATATATTACACCACACGAATACAACTATCTTATTTCGACTCGCTCGTTTCTTCTTCTTCGGTTTTGGTTCGTTTTGCCAAGTTTCTAGGGATATATGATGTTCCCCTAATACGAGCCGTCGTTTTCCACATTGGTTTAGAAAAACCTGGTGGTTTAGAGGTTCCCGGGTCATTGTTACAACTTAAGGGCTTCGGGGGTTGACGATACATATAAAGTTCATCGGGGTTGGAATTAGATTTCTCTATTTTATGCCCTTTCCCTAATTATTTTCTTTTACCTTTTTAAATTCAGTTGGGGTAATTTCTATAACATCATCGGAATTCTCGTCGGAATCCGATTCATCGGAAAATTGGTAATCCTCCCAATATTTTGCTTCCTTGGCGGAAACACCATTGACCATAATTAACCTTGGTCGGTTGGTTGAGGATTTTCTTTTACTTAACCGTTTTATTATTTCCCCCACCGGTTCTATTTCCTCCTCCGGTTCCTCCTCTTCCGGTTCTGATTCTTCTTCCGGTTCTGATTCTTCTTCCGGTTCTTCTTCGGGAACTTGTGAATCAGTCCAATATATATTCGACTCTTCGTTATTATTAGGTGAGTCAATGGGATTTGTGCTAGAGGTAGACATCTATCACACAATATCAAACATGTTAAGAGATTAATATATCACATAATATATACATGTTAATAATATATAGTTTCCAACAAAAATGTTAAGCAATTATTTTTAAAGAAAACACGGTCGAAGTCCAGACTCACTAATGCATTCTAACAAACTCGATAAGACACACTAATGCAAATTTTCTGGTTCTCTAAGACCAACGCTCGGATACCAACTGAAATCTCCCGTTCTTATTGATTAAAAACGTTCCATATTAATTGATTTCGTTGCGAGGTTTTGACCTCTATATGAGACGTTTTTCAAAGACTGCATTCATTTTTAAAACAAACCATAACCTTTATTTCATAAATAAAGGTTTAAAAAGCTTTACGTAGATTATCAAATAATGATAATCTAAAATATCCTGTTTACACACGACCATTACATAATGGTTTACAATACAAATATGTTACATCGAAATCAGTTTCTTGAATGCAGTTTTTACACATTATCATACAAACATGGACTCCAAATCTTATCCTTATTTTAGTATGCAACAGCGGAAGCTCTTAGTATTCACCTGAGAATAAACATGCTTTAAACGTCAACAAAAATGTTGGTGAGTTATAGGTGTAACCTATATATATCAAATCGTAACAATAGACCACAAGATTTCATATTTCAATACACATCCCATACATAGAGATAAAAATCATTCATATGGTGAACACCTGGTAACCGACATTAACAAGATGCATATATAAGAATATCCCCATCATTCCGGGACACCCTTCGGATATGATATAAATTTCGAAGTACTAAACCATCCGGTACTTTGGATGGGGTTTGTTAGGTCCAATAGATCTATCTTTAGGATTCGCGTCAATTAGGGTGTCTGTTCCCTAATTCTTAGATTACCAGACTTAATAAAAAGGGGCATATTCGATTTCGATAATTCAACCATAGAATGTAGTTTCACGTACTTGTGTCTATTTTGTAAATCATTTATAAAACCTGCATGTATTCTCATCCCAAAAATATTAGATTTTAAAAGTGGGACTATAACTCACTTTCACAGATTTTTTTTTCTTCGTCGGGAAGTAAGACTTGGCCACTGGTTGATTCACGAACCTATAACAATATATACATATATATCAAAGTATGTTCAAAATATATTTACAACACTTTTAATATATTTTGATGTTTTAAGTTTATTAAGTCAGCTGTCCTCGTTAGTAACCTACAACTAGTTGTCCACAGTTAGATGTACAGAAATAAATCGATAAATATTATCTTGAATCAATCCACGACCCAGTGTATATGTATCTCAGTATTGATCACAACTCAAACTATATATATTTTGGAATCAACCTCAACCCTGTATAGCTAACTCCAACATTCACATATAGAGTGTCTATGGTTGTTCCGAAATATATATAGATGTGTCGACATGATAGGTCGAAACATTGTATACGTGTCTATGGTATCTCAAGATTACATAATATACAATACAAGTTGATTAAGTTATGGTTGGAATAGATTTGTTACCAATTTTCACGTAGCTAAAATGAGAAAAATTATCCAATCTTGTTTTACCCATAACTTCTTCATTTTAAATCCGTTTTGAGTGAATCAAATTGCTATGGTTTCATATTGAACTCTATTTTATGAATTTAGACAGAAAAAGTATAGGTTTATAGTCGGAAAAATAAGTTACAAGTCGTTTTTGTAAAGGTAGTCATTTCAGTCGAAAGAACGACGTCTAGATGACCATTTTAGAAAACATACTTCCACTTTGAGTTTAACCATAATTTTTGGATATAGTTTCATGTTCATAATAAAAATTATTTTCCCAGAATAACAACTTTTAAATCAAAGTTTATCATAGTTTTTAATTAACTAACCCAAAACAGCCCGCGGTGTTACTACGACGGCGTAAATCCGGTTTTACGGTATTTTCGTGTTTCCAGGTTTTAAATCATTAAGTTAGCATATCATATAGATATATAACATGTGTTTAGTTGATTTTAAAAGTCAATTTAGAAGGATTAACTTTTATTTGCGAACAAGTTTAGAATTAACTAAACTATGTTCTAGTGATTACAAGTTTAAACCTTCGAATAAGATAGCTTTATATGTATGAATCGAATGATGTTATGAACATCATTACTACCTCAAGTTCCTTGGATAAACCTACTGGAAATGAGAAAAATAGATCTAGCTTCAAAGGATCCTTGGATGACTTGAAAGTTCTTGAAGCAAAATCATGACACGAAAACAATTTCAAGTAAGATTTCCACTCGAAATAAGATTGTTATAGTTATAGAAATTGAATTAAAGTTTGAATATGATTATTACCTTGTATTAGAAAGATAACCTACTGTAAGTAACAAAGGTTTCTTGATCTTGGATGATTACTTGGAATGGATTTAGAAAACTTGGATGTAAACTTGCAATCTTGAAAGTATTCTTGATTTTATGAAACTAGAACTTTTGGAATTTATGAAGAACACTTAGAACTTGAAGATAGAACTTGAGAGAGATCAATTAGATGAAGAAAATTGAAGAATGAAAGTGTTTGTAGGTGTTTTTGGTCGTTAGTGTATGGATTAGATATAAAGGATATGTAATTTTGTTTTCATGTAAATAAGTCATGAATGATTACTCATATTTTTGTAATTTTATGAGATATTTCGTGCTAGTTGCCAAATGATGGTTCCCACATGTGTTAGGTGACTCACATGGGCTGCTAAGAGCTGATCATTGGAGTGTATATACCAATATTACATACATCTAAAAGCTGTGTATTGTACGAGTACGAATACGGGTGCATACGAGTAGAATTGTTGATGAAACTGAATGAGGATGTAATTGTAAGCATTTTTGTTAAGTAGAAGTATTTTGATAAGTGTCTTGAAGTCTTTCAAAAATGTATGAATACATATTAAAACACTACATGTATATACATTTTAACTGGGTCGTTAAGTCATCGTTAGTCGTTACATGTAAACGTTGTTTTGAAACCTTTAGGTTAACGATCTTGTTGAATGTTGTTAACCCATTGTTTATTATAACAAATGAGATGTTAAATTGTTATATTATCATGATATTATGATATATAATATATCTTAGTATGATATATATATATATACAGTTAAATGTCGTTACAATGATAATCGTTACATATATGTCTCGTTTCGAAATCATTATGTTAGTAGTCTTATTTTTACATATGTATTTCATTGTTAATACACTTAATAATATATTTACTTATCATTTAACATAATTAACCAAGTGTATCAATATCTTAATATGATTCATATGTACCTAGTAAGACGTTGTTATAACGATAATCGTTATATATATCGTTTTCGAGTTTCTTAAATTAATAGTCTCATTTTTATGTATATAACTCATTGTTAAAATACCTAATGAGATACATACTTATAATAAAATCATGTTAACTATATATATAACCATATATATGTCATCGTATAGTTTTTACAAGTTTTAACGTTCGTGAATCACCGGTCAACTTGGGTGGTCAATTGTCTATATGAAATCTATTTCAATAAATCAAGTCTTAATAAGTTTGATTGCTTAACATGTTGGAAACACTTAATCATGTAAATAACAATTTCATTTAATATATATATAAACATGGAAAAGTTCGGGTCACTACAGATATGATATGTCAAAACATTTGCATACGTGTCTATGGTATCCCAAGATTACATAATATATTAGAATACATGTATAATACAATATGAGTTAGCTAGGATATGATTAATATAGATTTGTTACCAATTTTCACGTAGCTACAACAAGCAAAAATATCCAATCTTGTTTTACCCATAACTTTTTCGTTTTAAATCCGTTTTGAGTGAATCCAATTGCTATGGTTTCATATTGAACTTAAGTTTATGAATCTATACAGAAAAAGTATAAGTTTATAGTCAGAAATACAGGTTACAAGTCATTTTTGTAAAGGTAGTCATTTCAGTCGAAAGAACGACATCTAGATGACCATTTTGAAAAACATACTTCCACTTTGAGTTTAACCATGATTTTTGGATATAGTTTCATGTTCATAAGAAAAATCATTTTCCCAGAAGAACAACTTTTAAATCAAAGTTTATCATAGTTTTTAATTAACTAACCCAAAACAGCCTGCAGTGTTACTACGACGGGGTATGTTCGGTTTTACTGTGTTTTTCGTGTTTCCAGGTTTTAAATCATTAAGTTAGCATATCATATAGATATAGAACATGTGTTTAGTTGATTTTAAAAGTCAAGTTAGAAGGATTAACTTTTGTTTGCGAACAAGTTTAGAATTAACTAAACTATGTTCTAGTAATTTTAAGTTTAAACCTTCGAATAAGATAGCTTTATATGTATGAATCGAATGATGTTATGAACATCATTACTACCTCAATTTTTGTGGATAAACCTACTGGAAAAGAGACAAATGTATCTAGCTTCAAAGGATCCTTGGATGGCTTGAAAGTTCTTGAAGCAGAATCATGACACAAACTCGAAATAAGATTGTTATAGTTATAGAAATTGAAACAAAGTTTGAATATGAGTATTACCTTGTATTAGAAAGATATCTTACTGTAAATAAGAAAGATTCCTTGAGGTTGGATGATCACTTTACAAGATTGGAAGTAAGCTAGCAAACTTGGAAGTATTCTTAATTTTATGAAACTAGAACTTATAGAATTTATGAAGAACACTTTGAACTTGAAGATAGAACTTGAGAGAGATCAATTAGATGAAGGAAATTGAAGAATGAAAGTGTTTGTAGGTGTTTTTGGTCGTTGGTATATGGATTAGATATAAAGGATGTGTAATTTTGTTTACATGTAAAAAAATCATGAATGATTACTAATATTTTTGTAATTTTATGAGATATTTCATGCTAGTTGCCAAATGATGGTTCCCACAATATTTTTGTAATTTTATGAGATATTCATGCTAGTTGCCAAATGATGGTTCCCACATGTGTTAGGTGACTCACATGGTCTACTAAGAGCTGATCATTGGAGTGTATATACCAATAGTACATACGTCTAAAAGCTGTGTATTGTACGAGTACGAATACGGGTGCATACGAGTAGAATTGTTGATGAAACTGAACGAGGATGTAATTGTAAGCATTTTTGGTAAGTAGAAGTAGTTTGATAAGTGTATTGAAGTCTTTCAAAAGTGTATGAATACATATTAAAACACTACATGTATATACATTTTAACTGAGTCGTTAAGTCATCGTTAGTCGTTACATGTAAATGTTGTTTTGAAACCTTTAGGTTAACGATCTTGTTAAATGTTGTTAACCCATTGTTTATTATATCTAAAGAGATGTTAAATTATTACATTATCATAATATTATGATATATTAATATATCTTAGTATGATATATATACAGTTAAATGTTGTTACAACGATAATCGTTACATATATGTCTCGTTTCGAAATCATTAAGTTAGTAGTCTTGTTTTTACATATGTAGTTCATTGTTAATACACTTAATTACATGTTTACTTATCATTTATCATGATTAAACATAGTGTATCAATATCTTAATATGATTCATATGTATTTAGTAAGACGTTGTTATAACGATAATCGTTATATATATCGTTTCGAGTTTCTTAATTCAATAAACTCAATTTTATGTATATAACTCATTATTAAAATACCTAATGAGATACTTACTTATCATAATATCATGTTAACTATATATATAATCATATATATGTCATCATATAGTTTTTACAAGTTTTAACGTTCGTGAATCACCGGTCAACTTCGGTGGTCAATTGTCTATATGAAACCTATTTCAATTAATCAAGTCTTAACAAGTTTGATTGCTTAACATGTTGGAAACATTTAATCATGCAAATTGATAATGCTAAAAACGAACATATATTTCATAGCATTATTCCTCAAGAAAGACAAGCTTTTAGTTGCAATTGTTCTATTTACAAGTGATATTCGTTTAAATAATAAAAGGTGAAGACAAAAGACAGATTCGACGAATTGAAGACGCAAACGACCAAAAAGCTCAAAAGTACAAAAGACAATCAAAGAGGTTCCAATTATTGATAAGAAACGTCTCGAAATTACAAGAGTACAAGATTCAAAACGCAAAGTACAAAATATAAAATTGTACGCAAGGACGTTCGAAAATCCGGAACCGGGACCAGAGTCAACTCTCAACGCTCGACGCAACGGACTAAAAATTACAAGTCAACTATGCACATAAATATAATATAATATTTAAATAATTCTTATAATTATTTATATATTATAATAAATAATAAAAACCGTCGGCAAGAAAGACTCCAAACCAGAGTGAGCTGTAATTGCAAACTCCGCGACTCGCGGAGTTTGAAGGCCAAAAAGGCCGCGAGTCGCGGAGCCCCAAGTTTCAAAAATCCCTATAAAAGCAACCGAATTCTGATCGCAAAAAAATCCCATCTTTTTCTTCTTCTCCTCATTCATACGTAAAATATATATATATATATTTATAATTTATATTTTAATTTTAATTATAATTCTAATAATAAGGGTATGTTAGCGAATGTTGTAAGGGTGTAAGTCGAAATTCTGTCCGTGTAACGCTACGCTATTTTTAATCATTGTAAGTTATGTTCAACATTTTTATATTAATGTCTCGTAGCTAAGTTATTATTATGCTTATTTAATCCGAAGTAATCATGATGTTGGGCTAATTACTAAAATTGGGTAATTGGGCTTTGTACCATAATTGGGGTTTGGACAAAAGAACGAAACTTGTGGAAATTAGACTATGGGCTATTAATGGGTTTTATATTAACTAAACAATACCTTGTTAATTTAATATACAAACTTATAATTTGACGTATTTATATATAACCACATACGCTTGACTGGGTACGGTGGGCGGGATATCTATAAATACCAATAATTATTCATTTTACCGGATACGGAACTGGATTAATAGTTAATAAACTTGTTGAAACAGGGGTGAATTACATTCAAGGGTAATTGGTGTAATTGTTAACAAAGTAGTAAAACCTTGGTTTACACGCAGTCGATAACCTGGTGTATTCATTAAACAAAGTATTAAAACCTTGTTATAATTCGAATCCCCAATTAGTTGAAATACTTGACTTCGGGAATAAGAATAATTTGACGAAGGCTTTCGCTCTTTATATTTACGACTGATGGACTATTATGGACAAATCCGTATGGACATATTAAATAATCCAGGACAAAAGACAATTAACCCATGGGCATAAAACTAAAATCAACACGTCAAACATCATGATTACGGAAGTTTAAATAAGCATAATTCTTTTATTTCATATTTAATTTCCTTTATTTTATATTTAATTGCACTTCTAATTATCACATTTTTATTTATTGTTATTTAATCGCACTTTTAATTATCGTACTTTTTAATTATCGCAATTTTATTTTATCGCACTTTTATTTATTGCAATTTCATTATCGTTAATTATTTTACGCTTTAAATTAAGTCTTTTATTTATTTAATATTTTACATTAGGTTTTAACTGCGACTAAAGTTTTAAAATCGACAAACCGGTCATTAAACGGTAAAAACCCCCCTTTATAATAATAATATTACTTATATATATATTTGTATTTCTATAAAAGTAAACTAATATAGCGTTAAGCTTTGTTTAAAAAGATTCCCTGTGGAACGAACCGGACTTACTAAAAACTACACTACTGTACGATTAGGTACACTGCCTATAAGTGTTGTAACAAGGTTTAAGTATATCCGTTCTCTAAATAAATAAATATCTTGTGTAAAATTGTATCGTATTTAATAGTATTTTATACCACTCTGCTAAAACATCAAGTATTTTTGGCGCCGCTGCCGGGGGAAATCTCTTAAAAGCCGGAAGCGCAACGCTACATAAAAAAAAAGATTTTTAGTTTACTTCTATTAAAAGTCGCTTTTGTAAAAATACGTTTTAAATATTCTAAAATATAAAAAGAAAAATAAAAATATAAGTATTTTTAAGATTTTGTTAAATATTTAAGTTTTATAAAGTTTCTTTATTTTTATATAAGTTTTATTTAAGTATTTTGTTTTTATTTAAAAATATATAAAAAAAATATATAAATCTAGTTTTAAGATTTTTATTTATAAAATTATAAAGTAATTCTATTTTTATTTAAGTTTTTATTATACACATATTTTTTTATATAAACAGAAAATTAAAAACAGAAATTAAAAATATAAAAAAAAAGAAGAAAAATGCGTAAAATTTCAAACTGCTCCAGAGTTGAATTTTGGAACCCCGCGACTCTCGGGGTTTGATGCATTAAATACGGCGACTCGCGGAGAAACTCTGACACCGACAGAAACCCTAAACATCATTAATTACGGAGTTATTATTATTATTATTATTATTTATTAATTAAAACCCTAATTATGTTTTTAGTTTTTAATTAGTTTTTAGTTTTTATTATTATTTTGTGTATTTTGTTTAAATTAGTTTAATTAAATTATAAAATTAATAGTTTTAATAAATAAATAATATAAAAATAATATTTTTATAAAAATTGTAATTTTTACAACTTTTTGTATATTTTTATATGTTGTCCCTTTTTAATCGTTTTAGCGTAATATTTGTATTTTTAGCTCATATTTAGTTTTAAACTTAGATTTTGCCATAGTTATTTTTACTTCTAAATTTTTAGGCTTTGCCGTAAAATTCCTTAAGTGCTTTTTCTTTAGACTAAGATTTAAGTGCTTTATAATTTTGCGACGCCTTTTTAAGTTTTAGTTTCTTTTTAAGTTATTTCCATTTGGGATTTAGTTTTTCCTGTAAGCTTTTATATTTTTAGACACCTTTTACTATATATCAATTATCATTCCAATTAGTAATTTCAATTTGCGATTATAATTTTAAGTTAGTTGTAGTAATAAGGTTAGGTTAGTCAAAGTACTTTTAAGTTTTATAAGTTTCTTTAATTTTTCCGTCACCTTTTATTTTTCAACCATTTTTCTTTTCCGATCTTTTTCGACGAACTCTTTTTCTTCCTTATTTCTCGCTATTCTAGTTTTAGGACATAGATTTTTATTCTACTTCTTATCTAAATTTCTTAAAATTACGAAAATTTATTTTAAGTGGTTAAATTGATAGACATAAAAATTTTCTGGTTCGTAGTAATAGTTGGATTTGTACGTGGACCGGGTTATTGGAGCCAAACAGTCCTCAATTATATTGAGACCAAACGAATCCTGCCCCTCTGCTGCATCTTTTGGCTATTCGAAACGTGGGCAAAATCAGAAAAGTCTATTGATTGGATAACTTATTATAATTTTTCTTTCCTTTTAAAAACTAATAGGATATTCAGTGAATGCACCGAGCAAGACGTTCACCACCTTTTGTACGTTCACCACCTGTAACTAGATCAAGACATTTAGCAAATATAACTGTCGTTGATTTCTCTTTAGAATCATCATCCAGTCGACCAAGTACTTCAGTTCAAATTTCTGATAATCCATTTTTTGAACCCGACCTCACAATTGAGAATCCGGAGAATATTCAGGAACGGTTCGTAGATCCTGAACCATTAAACTTTTCTCCGGAACCACCAATCATTCAAACAGAGATTGTTGAGGAACGAACCATTAAATCAGAATCCTCTAGTGATTCCGATTCAACAAATTCAATTATGGAGAATCTGGAACCTTTAAGTATGGAAGATCGAATGAGAGCTAAACGCACTGGCCAAGGCCACGCAATTACTCATCCAGACATTAATGCGCCAGATTATGAAATCAAAGGACAAATTCTACACATGGTGACTAATCAATGCCAATTTAGTGGTGGGCCGAAGGAAGATCCAAATGAACATTTACATACCTTTAATAGGATTTGCACACTATTTAAAATCCGAGAAGTGGAGGATGAACAGATATATCTCATGTTATTTCCCTGGACTTTAAAGGGAGAAGCCAAAGATTGGTTGGAATCGTTACCTGAAGGGGCGATCGATACATGGGACGTTTTAGTTGACAAATTTCTTAAACAATTCTTTCCTGCATCTAAAGCCGTAAGACTTCAAGCAGAAATTGTTACGTTCACACAGAAACCAAATGAAACTCTATATGAGGCATGAACTAGATATAGAAAGTTGTTAAGAGGATGTCCGCAACATGGTTTAGACACCTGTCAAATAGTACAAATATTCTACCAAGGATGCGACATCACTACAAGGAAAGACATAGATATAGCAGCTGGTGGTTCTATTATGAAGAAAACCGAAACTGATGCTTACAAAATTATTGATAACACTGCTTCCCACTCACATGAGTGGCACCAAGAAAAAGATATCGTTAGATCATCTAAAGCAGCTAGAGCCGATTCTAGCCATGACTTACATTCCATTTCCGCAAAGATAGATGCTGTGGAGAGACGAATGGAAAAGATGACTAAAGATATTCACTCAATACGAATTAGTTGTGAGCAGTGTAGAGGACCACATTTGACAAAAGATTGTCTCAGTATTGAATTAACAATGGAACAAAGAGAGAATATTTCATACATAAACCAAAGGCCTGGAAATAATTATCAGAATAATTATCAACCGCCAAGACCGATTTACAATCAAAACCAGAATTATAACCGAAATATTCCATACAACAACCAACAAGGTCCTAGCAATCAACAAGTATCCAATAATACTTACAACCAGCAAAGACCTAATTTTCAAAACAAGCCACCACAACAAACCGATGATAAAAAGCCGAATTTAGAAGATATGATGACGAAGCTAGTTGAAACTCAAACACAGTTTTTCACATCTCAGAAACAAACTAATGAACAAAATGCTCAAGCATTTAGAAATCAACAAGCTTCTATTCAAAATCTAGAACAAGAAGTAAGTAACCTAGCAAGGTTAATAGGTGAAAGAAAACTGGAAAGTTTACCTAGTGATACAAATGCTAACCCCCGGAATGAAACAGCTAAAGCTATTACCACAAGAAGTGGTACAACACTTAAACCACCTGAAATACCTGTAACTTCTGATGAAGCTATTCCTACTCCACAAGAACCACAACCTGATCAAGATAAGGAAAAAGAACCGGTAGTTGAAAAGGTTAATGAAGATAACACAGCTAAGGATAAACCTTATGTTAAACCATACCAACCACCACTTCCTTACCCGAGTAAAATGAAGAAAGAGAAACTTGAAGCCGAGCAATCCAAATTCTTGGATATGTTTAAACAGATAAATGTAAATCTTCCTTTCATTGATGTGATTTCAGGAATGCCTAGATATGCTAAATTCTTGAAAGATCTAATCTCAAATAGAAAGAAAATGGAAGAACTCTAGGCTGTTACTATGAATGCTAATTGTTCAGCAGTGCTGTTGAATAAGATACCAGAAAAATTATCTGATCCAGGAAGTTTCACAATTCCATGTTTTCTGGGTAGTCTTAGTTCAATAGAAGCATTGGCAGACTTAGGTGCTAGTATAAATCTAATGCCGTATTCACTATACGCTAAACTAGACCTTGGAGAATTGAAACCAACCAGAATAAGCATACAACTAGCCGATAGATCAATAAAATATCCTAGAGGGATAATGGAGAACATGCTAGTTAAAGTTGGTACTTTAGTATTTCCAGTAGATTTTGTTGTTTTGGACATGGAAGAAGATTCTCAAGTTCCTCTCATATTAGGAAGACCATTCTTAAACACGGCTAAAGCAATGATAGACGTGTTCGGTAAGAAACTGACCCTAAGTATAGAGGATGAGAGTGTCACCTTTTCAGTTGATAGAGCAATGCAACAACCGCAATGTGCAGATGATACATGTTATTATATTCAAATTATAGATGCACATGCAGAATTATTAGAAGAATTTCCAGAATTACAAGGAACAGGAGAATGTTCTTTAGGAGAAGGTAATGAACCAATTGATGAAGCTGAAATGTTAGCTACACTTATAGCTAATGGATATGAACCAACAACAGAAGAAATTCAAATGCTAAAAGAAGAAGACAGATATCGATACAAATCATCGATAGAAGAACCTCCGAAATTAGAGTTAAAGCCACTTCCAAACCATTTGGAATACGCTTATTTACATGATGAATCTGAATTACCTGTAATAATATCATCTTCTCTTACTGAAAATGAGAAATCACAACTCATTTCTGTGTTGAAAGCTCATAAACCAGCCATTGCATGGAAGATTCATGATATTAAAGGAATAAGTCCTTCGTATTGCACACATAAAATCCTTATGGAAGAAGGTCATAAAACGTATGTGCAACGCCAACGAAGACTAAATCCTAATATGCAAGATGTAGTTAAGAAAGAGATTATTAAACTGCTAGATGCAGGTCTAATTTATCCAATCTCTGATAGTCCATGGGTAAGCCCAGTTCAATGCGTGCCTAAGAAGGGTGGCATGACTGTCATTACAAATGAGAAAAATGAGCTTATTCCTACTAGGACTGTAACAGGATGGCGTGTGTGTATTGATTATAGAAAATTAAATGACGCCACCAGAAAAGATCACTTTCCCTTACCTTTCATAGATCAAATGTTGGAAAGATTAGCCGGAAATAGTTACTATTGTTTTCTAGATGGATTTTCCGGATATTTTCAAATTCCAATAGCACCCGAAGATCAAGAGAAGACCACATTCACGTGCCCTTATGGTACTTTTGCTTACAAATGCATGCCATTTGGACTTTGCAACGCCCCTGCAACCTTTTAAAGGTGTATGATGGCGATTTTTCATGACATGATAGAAGAATGCATGGAAGTATTCATGGATGACTTTTCAGTCTTCGGTGATACATTTGAATCATGTCTAGTTAATCTTGAACGAATGCTAATTAGATGCGAACAATCAAATCTAGTACTTAATTGGGAGAAATGCCATTTCATGGTTAAAGAAGGCATCGTTCTTGGACATAAAATTTCAAAAAAAGGAATTGAAGTGGATAGAGCTAAAGTAGATGTAATTGCTAAACTTCCACATCCCACCAATGTTAGAGGAGTTAGGAGTTTTCTAGGGCATGCCGGTTTTTACCGACGTTTCATAAAAGATTTTTCTAAAATTACCACTCCTATGAATAAACTCCTAGAAAAGGATGGTCCATTCATCTTTTCAGATGAGTGTATCAAATCTTTTAATATTCTTAAAGAAAAACTCACTAATGCGCCGATCATGATAACACCAAATTGGAATCTACCATTTGAACTAATGTGCGATGCAAGTGATTTTGCAATGGGAGCCGTTTTAGGACAAAGGATTGAAAAACGATTTCAACCTATATATTATGCTAGTAAGACGTTACAAGGAGCACAAACAAACTATACAACTACTGAAAAAGAACTCCTTGCTATTGTCTTTGCTTTTGACAAATTTCGATCATATCTCGTTCTAGCAAAAACGGTGGTCTATACCGACCATTCTGCTCTTAGATACCTATTTTCAAAACAAGATGCTAAACCAAGATTAATCCGTTGGATCTTACTCTTACAAGAATTTGATATTGAAATCCGAGATAAAAGAGGAGCAGAAAATCTTGCCGCTGATCATCTTTCTCGTCTTGAAAATCCTGAGTTAGAAGTTCTAAATGAATCGGCCATACAAGACAACTTTCCTGATGAATATCTATTGAAGATAGATTATAATGAAATCCCATGGTTTGCAGACTATGCAAACTACTTAGTTTGTGGATTCCTTGAGAAGGGATTATCGTACCAAAGACGAAAGAAATTCTTCAGTGATATAAAACACTATTTCTGGGAAGATCCACATCTGTTTAAAAGTTGTCCCGATGGAATAATACGTCGATGTGTATTTGGAGATGAAGCTACTAAAATTTTAAACCATTGTCACACAGGACCAACAGGAGGGCATTATGGGCCTCAACTAACAGCAAGAAAAGTTTATGATGCTGGATTCTATTGGCCTACAATTTACAAAGACGCACACCTTCTTTGCAAATCCTGTGATGCTTGTCAAAGGGCCGGAAAAATAAGTCAACGTGATGAAATGCCATAAAATGTCATCCAAGTATGTGAAGTATTTGACATTTGGGGTATTGACTTTATGGGTCCATTTCCAAAATCTCATAATAATCTATATATACTCGTAGCCATTGATTATGTATCTAAATGGGCGGAAGCACAAGCTCTCCCAACTAACGATGCACGAGTTGTAGTCAACTTTTTAAAACGTCTTTTTGCAAGGTTTGGAACACCGAAAGCTTTAATAAGTGATCGGGGTACTCATTTCTGTAATAATCAACTTGAGAAAGTTCTTAAAAGATATGGAGTAACTCATAAAATCTCCACCGCATATCATCCACAAACAAGTGGACAAGTTGAAAATACCAACCGAGCTTTAAAACGTATTCTAGAGAAAACCGTAGGATCAAATCCAAAGGAATGGTCCATTAAATTGGAGGATGCACTCTGGGCTTTTAGAACAGCCTACAAAACTCCAATTGGAACCACACCTTTTAGACTTGTTTATGGAAAAGCATGTCATCTTCCAGTAGAAATTGAACACAAAGCATTTTGGGCTTTGAAGACATGTAATCTTGATTTACATGAAGCCGGACGTCTACGATTAAGTTAACTAAACGAATTAGAAGAATTAAGACATGAAGCATACGATAATTCGTTAATCTATAAAGAAAGAACGAAGAAATGGCATGATAAAAGAATCAGAAGTTCAAAAGAATTTAAAGAAGGAGACAGAGTTCTTCTTTTCAATTCACGATTCAAGCTATTTCCTGGAAAATTGAAATCAAGATGGTCTGGACCATTCATAGTCAAAAGAGTTTTCCCATACGGAACGATAGAATTGATAAATTCAAATGGGATTGAATTTAAAGTTAATGGTCACAGAGTTAAACATTACATACATGGTCCGATGGAAGTTAACAATGAAGTTAATCATAATTTCACCACCCAAGAAAACCTTCAAAATGAAAACATAAATATGTTATCAACAACATATGAAAAATCAAAACTGGAATATAGGGAGGATTCAAATTTGAGTGATGAAGATGAATTCCTATACAAACCTCCCATTCCAAGAAACGAAGAAAAATGTGAACAAGAAATTCAAATAGAAATGAAAGAACCAAGGAAAGAACACCCGAAAAAGGTTTACAAACCAACTCGACTTACTAAAGCAGGAGACCCGGGTGAATTTATCATTTCTTGCTTACTTAATGATGGTGCTGTATATAATGGACTCGCAGATTTAGGAGCAAGTGCAAATATTATGCCTCTTTCCTTATACAAAAGATTAGGCATGGGTAAATTAAAACCAACCAAAATAGGTGTTCAATCATTTGACCAAACCATTAAACACCCGGTTGGAATAGCAAATAATTTACTTGTTAACGTGGGAAGTTTGACCTTTGTTACAAACTTCATAGTGATTAATATGGAGGAAAACCTTGATATTCCTCTAATCCTAGGTCGCCCATTTTTAGCAACCACCGAGGCATTCATTGATGTAAGAGAAGGTAGAATAACACTTAGGAATGGTGATACATCGATCACCTTTGTGAACCGAAAGTTTAGATCTCCACAAACCAAAACTGTTAGACCAATAAAAATGCATAAGTGTGGGGAAGATGAAGAAACACTTAATGATGATCCAATCACAAAGAATGCCGTTGATGATACGAAATTAGATGAATCCATTTTTAACAGTTCAACGAAGAAACTTTATAAACGGATTCACGATGCTAAGATTAAAGGAAACTTTAAGTTATATAACCGATTAATATCCAATTTATCGTCAAAAGAAAAGGCAATGTTAGTTGAATTTGTGAAAGTTACGGAGGAAATCAACAAATGGATTGAAGTAAAAGTCAAAGATATACAAGTTGTTGATGATTCAATTGAAAATAATGTTAATCACAATTTCGACACCACAGCTGACTAAGTGTGGGGAGAAACAAAAGGGGTTTATGTATTTCTGTTAGAGTTAGATTGTCTGTTTTCATGTAGTTCTCGAAAATGGAACCCGAATGGTCTTTCCCTAGCAGACCCTAAAGAACTAGTCTTCTCCCCCCATTCTGAATTTTTATTTTTTTAGGTTTTTACAAAATGAAGACTGCCTGTGAACTAAACCATGGTCTAATGCTACACGCTTTGATCACTAAACGAAATAATGACATACTACCGAGTGAATTAGTATCAGTAATCAGAGAAAGAATGGACGGAGTTAGAAAAGAATCCAGATGCGAAGATAATAAGTTACAATTTGGTAAAGGAAAATCAAAATCCGCAGCAAAAAGAAGAGCACGACACCTAGAAAGATGTCACAAATGCGGAAAATGGTCACATGGAGGTAAATGTTCAAATAATCAAACCTATTCAAATACCGAATTTGTTACTTTATTCAGAGACGGACCATTCATATGTTTAGAAGAAAAGACACTAAATGCTCGAGGTTACGCCTATGTAGCCATGGAAAACCAATTAAACCGACTATCTTATGAATGGGATAGATCATATAACTAAGAAATCTATTTCACAGGTAAGTCTGTACAGTTTTTATTTTATTTTTTTTTATTTTTAACCTTTTGATAATAAACGCTAATTTGTTCGCTAAAAAGTATTAAATTGGTATTGAATAAAATTAGGTTTGGCGACCGAAATTATTGATATCATTCAAAAATTTATTACATCACTGCGAAATTTAACGTTTATTCTTAAGGTATAAATATCTTTAATTAATCAACCCAAAATATTTCAAAAATTCGTCATGAGTTAAATTAGGTCTTGGAACCGAAATTACTTTACCGAAAAGAGGGGCGCATATTTTTGATAATATTTGATTGATTAAAGTGAGATAAAAAGCCAAAAAGATTGTTAATTTTATTTTTACCATGTTTTTAAAATTAATATTTAAATCTTAAATTAATATTGTAAACTTTATAAAAACAATATATTTAAAATTGTAAATATTTGAACTATAATATAAGTTTGGTGTGAATTTATAATATGAATTTTTAAATTAAGTTTGGTGTGAATTTATAATATGAATTTTTAAAATTAAGTTTGGTGTGAATTTTTAAAATATGCATTTTTAATTTTATGCATTTTAAATTTTAAGTTTGGTGTGAATTTTTAATATTAATTTTGAATTTCATATTTAAGTTGTGTGAATTTAAAAACAAAAATTTACTTTATCTCATTAAGTTAAAAATATGATTTTTAAAATTCGTCGTAAGTTGAAGACTAGGTCTTTGAACCGAAATTACTTTACCCGAGGGAGGGACGAGAACTTTTATTATCATTATTTTTTGAATTAAAGTATGCCAAAAACATTAAAAAACCCCAAAAATCTTAGCTTTTAAAACAATCGCTACAAAAAGACAAATTTTAAAATTTTGTCAAAGGACGGACTAGGACATCGATCCGAAACGACCTCGTCCTAAATAACAAGGGAAACAAAATTTTAAAATTAATTACTTAATTGTTTTATAAGTTAAAGATTATAAAAAAAAAAAAAAAAAAAAAAAAACTCCGCGACTCGCGGAGTTTGAAGGGTATTTCACCGCGAGTCGCGGAGGGACCAAAACCCAGAAAAAAATAAAACGTAAAAAAAACAGATCAGTTCACTCCCCACAAAAACATACTGCGAAGAACAGCTGCGAAAACCCACGAAAAAACCCGAGAAAAAACCCCCAAAATCACAATTTTTAACCGTTAATCACCAAATCTTTTACTAAAATCATGTTGAGAAGGATGCTATCTAGGAATTACTCAAGAAAAACGGTAAATTTCTACACCTAAACACCATTTAATCCGAAATTTGGTGTTCTTGAGCAATTTTTTCCCCAATTTGATTTTGATGCTTTTTAGTGTAATTATGATTAAATTGTTTATGTATTATGCTTGTATAACCTAGATTGATGCAATTTAATATGATTAGAAGCCTTAAACTTCAAATTTTGAGTAATCTAGGGTTTGTGTTCTTGAGCAAATTTGGGGCTTTTTGATATAAACAGGTTATGGCCGATTTTTGTCATGAATTGTTGCTAAATTAAGTAGTGTAACATGTCTAGGTAGTTAAATGATCCAAACTTTGAGCCTAAACATGATTTTGAGAATTAAAGTGGACTTTTTCAAGTCTAAAATTCATGAACTTGATTTCTGAGAGATAATGCCATTTGAGACTTGTTTAATTGCTAGTAATGATTATTTTGACATGTTATTTGAGTTGAATGCTTATGAACTTGGCGAACATTTTCGTATATGCTTATTTGAAAAAGTGTAGATTTGATAAAAATGTGAAAATGAGCTTAAGTTTGATATAAATTGATCATGTCATTGTAATTATTTTGATTGATGATTTTGCTGACACTAATGCATATTTGGATGCACAAAAATTGTGTTTGATGTGTTTTGCAGACTGAAAGGGGTGAATCTTCATCCCAAGCCCGCAATGCTCCTGCTGAGAATGCGGAACAACAGGAGGTGGATAACTACTACAAGCAGGATATACCTCATCCAGTCATGACCTTTTCTGATATGCACTTGGAAAAGTTGCACCCAAACCTGAGATTTGACACACTTTGGATAGATTACCCAAAGTATCAAAGGGGGTTGCATACACTTCATTCTAAGGTTGTTGAGGTACCGAGGGTCATAGAATGGGGACCCTTAGAAGCTGTAGAATTGGCCGGACCAATTAGGGAATTACTTGTACAGAGGTATGGTAATTCTACTTTTAATGACTGGGTACGTTTATTCACTATGCGTAGACCTGTATATAAAGTATGGTGTGAAGAATTGTTGTGTAGTATAGAGTTGAATGATCGGGTAGCTAGTTTAACCGATCGTTCTTTTATTAGATTTTTGTTAGGCGGTTCGATGCGCCACATGTCTTTACTGGACATGGCTCAGGCTTTACGTATATATACGCCTGAGGAGTTAGCATCTGCCGATTGTAGAGGGTTGATACTAAACGGTAGAAAGATAGATGAAAATTTTGATACACACGGTGTATGGAGTCAAATGACAAGCCATCACCGTTTCAAAGGGGGAAATTACTCTTATTTGGATATAGATAGAGCCGAATTAAGAGTAATTCATAGGTTTTTAGCTAATTCGATTACACAAAGGGGTAAGAACAAGGAAAAAGTAAATGAACAGGATTTGTTTTACCATATGTGTATTCGAGACCCACAAAGCGCTGTAAGTATACCGTATTGTGTGGGTTATTATTTATCAGCTATGGTTCGGGGGATGCGACCGCATAGCATAATAGGAGGTGGTATTTTTATTACTTTGATTGGTGAATATCTCGGTGTGGATATAAGTCGGGGGGGATTATTAGTAGAAGAACCAGAACCCCGCGATACTATAGGTTTAAATGTATACCATGGTGCGAAAGTTTTGAAGAGGCGAAATAACGCCGCAGTACCATACCATGGTAGACATCCATAGGTTGAGAGAAACCAACAGCAAGGTAATGTAGGAGGGGGAAATGAGATGCAAGAAATGCAAAGGTTTATAGCTTCTCAGGAATACGAAAATGCTAGACAGAGAGCATTTGAAGATTGGCAAGTTCATCAGAACCAAATCATAGCTCATTGCCAACATATAGGTAGAAACTATATTCCTACACCGAAACCCATCTTCCCTCCCTGGTCTATAGAGATGCAGCCACCATATCCTACGTATAACCCTGACGAAGCATTCTATAGCACCTATGGTTATGCCTGGAACCCCTATTGGTACCAGTATCATCCCTAGTATACTTAAATTTTTTTTTTTGTAATTTGTAATTATTGATACGTTTAATACTTTTGTTAATATTGTAATCATTTTTATAATTATCTAACTTTTATTCTTAGATTTTAATAATTTTTGAATGTGGGGTAATATACCAAACTTCAAAAATATGTATATATGTTTGCAGTTTATCTTATGTACACAACAGGGTAAAACAACGCATTTTCAAAGACTGGCATTAAGTTCAGCAAAAGCAACTAATTTTGACGACAAGATGCAAAATATATGTGAAATAACAACAAGACGGAATGAACAAATGATGTGCATCATTTATCATTCAGCAAACAAACGCCAATATGTTTGGAAACTTTGGTAAAATTTAATCAATTTCACACAAATCACCCTCAATAATTTAAATTGTTACTGATTTCTTGCAAATGAGGGCATTGCAAGATCTTAAGTGTGGGAAGGGGTTAAATTCTTTCGGATTTTAAAATTTTTTACTTTATACACTTGGTTACCATTAAAAATACTAGTAAAGCAGTAGTTGTATTAGAATCTAGTGCTCTCTGATAATAAAGAACAGCCCTAGTCTTATATACTGATTACCCAATTCTAGTAAAAATTTTCAAAATTTTCAATTAAATGAACTCAAAATCATGTTTATACATATTTATGAACGATAAAACTAGGTTTTAACACCGAAATTATTGTTACCTCGGAAAGGACATAAATTGAGAAACAAACCAAAATGTTAAAATTCATTTAAAATGGAATAGAGGACGATAAAAAGAAAAATAAAAGCCAAGTGTGGGAAAGTTCTCCAAGTTATTCAAAACATATATCACATATTTCTGTAACAAATAACTGAAAATACTTTTGCTTTGGACTAAACTAAACTGTTTTACCCGATGAAAGAAAAGAAGAGATGGATCTACACGATGAATCAATTCCATCATTAAAAGGAAGTAAAGTCTTCCGAAAAAGACACGCGCTTCTTGATTTAGGTCATGAAGTTGTCGTCCAGACCAGCTGTAGGTTGACGAAAAATCCAGAAAAGTCATCACTAAAATCAGCAGGAAATCCACGGACCTCAGCATTAAACAGGGTCGACAAGTGGTCAGATTTATCCTAACCATGAGAAGGATTTATCTTGTACAATGGGGGGGCACCATGCAAATTAGCTGGATAAGACTAATGAATCAGATCCCCAGAAAGGATAATCTCCTTAAAGATTAAAAATCAGATATTAAGACTGATATCACTCAATCCTTGAGATTGACCTTAAAGATTGAGAATTACAAACTCATGGAATTCAATGATATCTAAACTCGAGCTTGAACGAGAAAATATTTTGATCAAAATTACAAACCGATTTGTTTTCTGAAAACCCTATTTTCAATGCGTTCATTACCATTGAACGTAAAATCCTAGGAATTCACCTGAAATTCATTAGGTCACCTGAACCAAATCGGGTGTCAACCGTAAGAACGGTGGTTGCATAGTGGTCAAAGACAGGACCTTGTGCCATACCGAAAAAAAATTATAAGGGTGAGCTTTACTATTCCTCCTACCAAGGATAGTAATTGCGTCCGACACGTTATAGACCATAATTAAAAGCATGTCAGGGGACATTGCCTTAACAGTTGCTTGTTCAACGCTTTCCTTTACAACCGGACGGTAGTTTACCGAAAGGTAATATACGGGACAAGTGAACTGGACGTGTTGCTTTCCAAATACAAGGTTAGCAAGTGGGTGACACAAAACCATAAGTTTTGAGCTAAAATTTTCAAATCTGAAACCCACCAAACCCACAAAAATATTTTGCAACACCGGTGAAGGGTTATTCCGGAAAACTTATCTAGGGTAAAAACTAGATTTAATTTTCAAAAGATCAAATATTTTCATAAAGATCCAATTTCCTTAATGGATCTAAATTTTTATAGTCATGTGGGACTGTAAACCATATCGTTACTACCATTGTTTATACCGCCGTATAGAAATCACTGATGTACAAAGTGTGAAGAATAAAGAAGTGATTCAAGTATTTCAAGACGATATTGCTTGAGGACAAGCAACGCTCAAGTGTGGGAATATTTGATAATGCTAAAAACGAACATATATTTCATAGCATTATTCCTCAAGAAAGACAAGCTTTTAGTTGCAATTGTTCTATTTACAAGTGATATTCGTTTAAATAATAAAAGGTGAAGACAAAAGACAGATTCGACGAATTGAAGACGCAAACGACCAAAAAGCTCAAAAGTACAAAAGACAATCAAAGAGGTTCCAATTATTGATAAGAAACGTCTCGAAATTACAAGAGTACAAGATTCAAAACGCAAAGTACAAAATATAAAATTGTACGCAAGGACGTTCGAAAATCCGGAACCGGGACCAGAGTCAACTCTCAACGCTCGACGCAACTGACTAAAAATTTCAAGTCAACTATGCACATAAATATAATATAATATTTAAATAATTCTTATAATTATTTATATATTATAATAAATAATAAAAACCGTCGGCAAGAAAGACTCCAAACCAGAGTGAGATGTAATTGCAAACTCCGCGACTCGCGGAGTTTGAAGGCCAAAAAGGCCGCGAGTCGCGGAGCCCCAAGTTTCAAAAATCCCTATAAAAGCAACCGAATTCTGATCGCAAAAAAAAACCCATCTTTTTCTTCTTCTCCTCATTCATACGTAAAATATATATATATATTTATAATTTATATTTTAATTTTAATTATAATTCTAATAATAAGGGTATGTTAGCGAATGTTGTAAGGGTGTAAGTCGAAATTCTGTCCGTGTAACGCTACGCTATTTTTAATCATTGTAAGTTATGTTCAACATTTTTATATTAATGTCTCGTAGCTAAGTTATTATTATGCTTATTTAATCCGAAGTAATCATGATGTTGGGCTAATTACTAAAATTGGGTAATTGGGCTTTGTACCATAATTGGGGTTTGGACAAAAGAACGACACTTGTGGAAATTAGACTATGGGCTATTAATGGGTTTTATATTAACTAAATAATACCTTGTTAATTTAATATACAAACTTATAATTTGACGTATTTATATATAACCACATACGCTTGACTGGGTACGGTGGGCGGGATATCTATAAATACCAATAATTATTCATTTTACCGGATACGGAACTGGATTAATAGTTAATAAACTTGTTGAAACAGGGGTGAATTACATTCAAGGGTAATTGGTGTAATTGTTAACAAAGTAGTAAAACCTTGGTTTACACGCAGTCGATAACCTGGTGTATTCATTAAACAAAGTATTAAAACCTTGTTATAATTCGAATCCCCAATTAGTTGGAATATTTGACTTCGGGAATAAGAATAATTTGACGAAGGCTTTCGCTCTTTATATTTACGACCGATGGACTATTATGGACAAATCCGTATGGACATATTAAATAATCTAGGACAAAGGACAATTAACCCATGGGCATAAAACTAAAATCAACACGTCAAACATCATGATTACGGAAGTTTAAATAAGCATAATTCTTTTATTTCATATTTAATTTCCTTTATTTTATATTTAATTACACTTCTAATTATCACATTTTTATTTATTGTTATTTAATCGCACTTTTAATTATCGTACTTTTTAATTATCACAATTTTATTTTATCGTACTTTTATTTATTGCAATTTCATTATCGTTAATTATTTTACGCTTTAAATTAAGTCTTTTATTTATTTAATATTTTACATTAGGTTTTAACTGCGACTAAAGTTTTAAAATCGACAAACCGGTCATTAAACGGTAAAAACCCCCCTTTATAATAATAATATTACTTATATATATATTTGTATTTCTATAAAAGTAAACTAATATAGCGTTAAGCTTTGTTTAAAAAGATTCCCTGTGGAACGAACCGGACTTACTAAAAACTACACTACTGTACGATTAGGTACACTGCCTATAAGTGTTGTAGCAAGGTTTAAGTATATCCGTTCTCTAAATAAATAAATATCTTGTGTAAAATTGTATCGTATTTAATAGTATTTTATACCACTCTGCTAAAACATCACAAATATAGTTTTCATTTAACATATAATCATGGAAAAGTTCGGGTCACTACAGTTTTAATTTCTATAATGAATGTATATCGTTGTGAAAGTAGTGTGTATAGTTGATGATTGTTGAATTAGAATCAAATAATGTATCATATTAATTATGAATTCATATATCTCTCGGGTATTACCTACCCGTTAAAAGTTTCACAAGTAATATTTTGTACAAGAGAATTTTTATTACAGTCTTTATGAATATATATATATATATATATATATATATATATATATATATATATATATATTCTTTAGATGTAATACAGATTTAATGAGTTAATATAATATTGAACTCATTTAATTTATAGTTGGAATTTATTATTGAGAAATCCCTAAAACTTTTGAAATTACGTAACCTTTGCTGAGTATTTCTTCCACTTGAATGAAATTGTGAATTACTACTTCGTTATTCATCTATTGATATTTCTTTGATGGATGACGTTGGTGTTCGTGGAATTCTGGTGAACTTCGCAAGACCGGATGACGATTTCTAGAAATTTTTGAGTATATCGAAAATGAAGGTGTAATATCAAACATGTATTTGAATAATACACTTAGTTTATTATGAAACGGAATTCATTGAATTTGTAACAGACATTGTAGTTAACGATGGTTAAGTCGTTAATGAGGGTTGTACATCATTGCATATTAGTAATATGAACTAACCGAGTAGTATCTACCCTTTTTCAATTCATACATAATAGCTCAGTACGAAAAGATATATTATGGTTTTAAAATTTATAAGATATTCATATAAATTCTTCAGAGGGAATGAGTTGATACTTCATAATTCGTTGATACAATATACTCGTTGTTGATTAGTGATGATGTTCGCGGTGATTATGAAACTGGCAATGTTTGTGATGTTGTAGATGCTGTCGGTGCTAGTGATGATGTCGGTATTGATGATGCTGTATAACAAGTCTAGCTTGTAAATCGCGCACCATTCTTGTCAGGGTTTTACTTCATTATTCCTATCTGCCCACTCATCTGATTTACAATTTGAACCAGAATATATAATTTCTAAAATTTTTAGAAACCCCATATTCTCTGCAGAATATTTCTTCTATGAAGTTATGAATCAATACTTCACCTTTTGTTGTTGTTGGTATTCCTTGGTATATACAGGGCATTTGACGTTGATGCTCATGGGACAGATTGTGAAATTGAGGTTCGCGATGTGTTTGTTGTTGGTGGTGGTATTGGTATTGTTGGTGTTGTTGCCGGTGGTTCTATTGATGCCGGTGTTGCTGTTGGTGCTTGTAATCTTTGCACCATATTCTTTAAAGCCACTACCCAAGCACGAAGCTCGTTGACTTCTTATATTACACCGGGGTGGTTGTCGGATCGGACGAGCGGATGAATAAGATCTAAAATTCAAGATAGTATATAGTCATGACGAGATACTCTGGAAATGAGAGAGAAGATGGTATTACGAACAGGTTCGCCGGTAAGTGATTCAGATTCTTCACTAAGAGGGAAATTTGGTGGATGAAAAGGATCGCCTTCTTCTTGTCTCCATTGATTTAGTCGGCTACGAACCCATCCCTAATCTATCCAAAATAGATGATGGCTAAGTGGTTGATCCATTCCGGTTACACTGCTTTCGGAGCTCGTGTGGAAATCCATTTCGGAATAGTTAGGGAATTTGAACTGGATACGAGATCCATCTTGTAAAATCAGGGAAATGATTTTTGATACGAAATAGATTATAGGATTTAGATTGGTATTATTCAATACATAATTTGCAGATGTATATATAATACCAAAATCCCATAATTTACGGAGGAATCTTTGAAAAATGTCAGGTAAAGTTTAAAGTAACAGATATGCTAAGATATGAATTTGTCTGTGCACTATCTATGCAATGAATGCAGAAAATGTGTCTAGACTTAGAATAATAAGTAGGTAATTTCCTACGGATGATTGGTAGATGATTTCCGACTAGAAACGATAAGCAAAACTTTTGACATGCAGACACGGTCGAAGTCCAGACTTACTAATGCATCTCAATAACTATCAGTTAGACAGACTAATGCAAGACCTAGTTCGCTAAGACCACCGCTCTGATACCAACTGAAAGGACCCGTTCATATATGTAACGACCCGTCAAAATCGCTATTGACGCGGTACGTTATTCTTTAATTCCATAGTGAGGTTTTGACCTCTACATGATACGTTTTAATAAAAATATTACATTCATTAAAATAAGTGACTTTCTACACATAGAAAGTTATAAACATGTGGGCGATTACTTAAGTATAAGTAAATCCCCAGAAATACATAAGTCTTTATCTTACATGTTGACCTCACAGTCAAATTATTTATTATACAATGCAGTTTTGTTTCGAATGCAATAAACTTCATACAAAGCATGAGAGACTCCATGCAGGCAACAATCACATCACAGCGGAAGCAGTCTAAGGACCTGAGAATAAAACATGCTAAAAAGGTCAACACGAATGTTGGTGAGTTATAGGTTTAATTGTTTGAGTCATAAGTATATACAGATGGACCACAAGATTTCATCAAAAGTTTATTAATAGATTCTACGTAACAGAGCACCCTGGTAACTAAACTTAACACTATAATAATAATTACCTCTGTTGTTTTAATACACATAAACCAACGTGTGGTAAACTCAAGTAACATACGTCCGTTAAAAGGCTAGCGCTCTAGCTCAGACGGGGATGTCAATCCCTATGGATCCATATACAATTACTCGCGCCCACCAGTCCACTTCATATGTACTGGCAGTTACTAGTTACCAAAAGTGTGTTAATTAGTGTCTATGGCTCATTGTGATGTCGTGTATGTAATTTGTATGCTCGATTTGTTGTTTTTGGTGTAACTAGCTTGAATATGAAAATTGCTTGCTTAATCTTTGATTTTGGATGATTAAAAGTTGTTTAAATTGTTAAAGTTCATGTATTAAATGTGTTACTAGCATCATTAGCTTCAAATTGATGTGTAGGTTGATTAAGAAAACTTCAAAAACATGATTATTGATTTTGAGATGTTTGACTAGGGTTTGATAGTTCTTGACATGAATTTTTGGATGCTTGAATGTCATGGAATGTTAATTGTTAGTGTTTAGTAGTAATGTATGCTTCATTACCTTCAAAACGGCATATCATATGTGTGAATTGGTTTCCCGAAACTCAAAATGCAATTGATGAACTTGAAACTTTGAAAATGGACTTTTATTGTTCGCTTGATGAGATTTCGGCTATTGTAAATGATGTTATTGTTGGACCATAAGTGCTTAGTTGTATTCCTCGTCAAAATACCTTTCCAACGATATATGATAGGCATTATAAGTGTTTGCGGGTCAAGAGTTGGGTTGGAAAAGGTTTTGGTTCGTGCGTACTTTGAAAAACTGACCAGAATTCTCTGCCCAGATGGTGGCGCGGCGCGCCCCATCCCCGCGCGGCTCGCGGATTGGCCTGGTCAGATTCTGACCTCTTTGTCCCATTTCACGTGAAATGTTTGACTAGCTACCGACCTCCGATTCACATGAAACTTGTTCTAATATACTTGTATATGAATAATTAGCATAGAAAAATAGTCCGGAACCCGACCCGAACATGTTGACTTTTTCGTTGACTTTGACCCGACCAAGTTTGACTTTTTGTCAAACTTAACCAATTAATTATGCAATCTTTCTAACATGATTCTATACTTGTATCTTGCATGAAACTTGACAATTTTCTTCACATGCTACATAATCGAGTCGTGTCGAGCCATAGGACTAATTGAACAACTTTGACCCTTCGTGACTATCGTTATTGATACAACCTACTTGTTTAGGTCGAGATTAGCTTTGTCTTTGCACGCGTTTACTCGTTGAAGTACTTTATTAACTCTTGCGCTCAAGGTGAGATCATAGTCCCACTTTTACTCTTTTTGAACTTATATTTGGGATGAGAAAACATAAACGATTCTTTTGAATTAAGTGAACACAAGAACGGGAAAACAAACATTCTACATACGAGTTTAGAACAAAAATCCTCAATTCGATTATCATTAGTTACACTTGACGGGTGTAAGCGAGAACTTATGTTATATGGCCATATGGGTTGACAACCCTCATCTTTGACGGTTCGCTACCGTCTACGGATGAAATATATTTTCGAGAATCAGTGTTTGTTCTAGCACTATGGATGGGGTATACAATGGATGGAATGTTAAGCTTTGATAATTGGGTGCTCGTGAATATTAACTTTTAGAATGTATTACTATTATTTCAACTTTGCAAACCTTGTGGTTCGACTTACTTACTTTTACTCACTTACTTACTTAAACCTATGATTTCACCAACGTTTTCGTTGACAGATTTCTATGTTTTTCTCAGGTCTTGCACGATATGTGATACATGCTTCCGCTCATTATTTGATACTTGCAATGGATGTCGAGTATACATGCATTTCATGGAGCGTCTTATGACTTTACTTTAAACCGTGTCGCCTAGATTTCATTTGTACTTATAACCTTGTAACTTAACTTTTAGTTGAACAATTCTTTTAAACTTTGGAAACAATCTTTATGTTGAAATGAAGGCGACATATTTTGGTCAAACGTTGTCATAAAGACTTATGACCAGGTAATGGGACCCATGTAGACGACGCCGTCACTTGACGATTTGTCGGGGTCACTACAAGTGGTATCAGAGCTTTGGTTGTAGGGATTTAGAGTTCATTTGTGTCCACCCCGAGTCATAGGGTACATAGGTGAATCTAGACTACAACCGGCATATAGACTGAAGTAGGAATTACTTGACTATTTGTGCATTTATACTCGAACTCTTCTATCATATCTAACTCGTATTCGATCTTGATCTTACGTTGATAAATTTTGTTGACGCGCCACCTTGACTTTATGAAGTAATGTTAAATGCACATGAGAATCAGGGTAATATAATTTCCGGGATTATATTACGGTGATTCACATGGACGTTCCGACATTATGACATAAAGAATTTAAGGCGAGTCAAGGAAAAATTTTCTCTCTATCCTTATTCCATATCACGGTTAGTATTGTTAAGAATACTAATCAACGATATTCTTGTGTCATGAAGGAACAATGGCTCACCAAGGTCAACACAATACCCCTCTCGAAACTCTAGAACAAGCTCTTCAACGAATGATAACCACCGCCGTGGGTACGGCCGTGGCCGATCACTTTTCCAACAACACCAATCGTGGAGCCGGTAATTCAAGCGAAGGTTGCTCCTACAAGAACTTCATGAAGTACAACCCTCCCACTTTCGATGGAACCGGAGGACCGGTTGTTCTCACCCGATGGTTTGAACAAATGGAGACCGTTTTTAACACAAGCGGTTATCGAGACCAAGATAAGGTCAAGTTTTCCACCCTCACTTTCACCGGCATTGCTCTTTCGTGGTGGAACAAGTACGTACAATCGGTGGGTATAGATGAAGCCCACACACTCTCATGGACCGAATTAAGAGAAAGAATGATCACCGAATATTTTCTGCGCGACGAGACTCGAAGGCTCGAACAGGGTCTAAGGAATTTAAAAACGGTCGGGAATGACCTCGGAACTTATAATCAACGATTCACCGAACTAGTCTCAATGTGTCCAAATCTCATGACTCCCGAATCCCTAAGAGTCGAACTTTACATGGATGGCCTCCCTAAGAGCATTCAACACGGGGTAATGGCATCCCAACCCACTAACCTACAAGAGGCTTTAACCAAGGCCCGCCAAACTTTAGATACGGCGAATGAAATGGAAGCACCGGCACCAATGATCGAGAACCACCCGAGTAACAACAAAAGAAAATGGGAAGCCTCCCAATCAAGCAACCGCAACAATAACAACTTCACCAAAGAGCCCTTTTTTCCCCAGCGACAAGAAAGGGTATGCCGGAAAACTACCTTTTTGTAACGAATGCCACAAGCATCACTTTGAAGGATGTGGCAGGTTTCGCCACCGGCGCCAAGGAAGTGGTCACATCGACAAACATTGTGGAAGTGCCACCCCCGTCCCTCGAAAGGGACCCAACACACAAAAGTCGGTCACTTGCTACGCATGTGGCCAAACGGGTCATTTTAGGAATGAATGCCCAAATAAGAAAATCAACCCCAACGCACGCCGTTAAACTTTCAACATCAACGCCTAGGATGCCCGAGACGACGATGGACTAGTCACGGGTATATTTCTTCTCGAAATTCTCACGTTTCATGTTTATTCGATTCGGTTACCGTTAGACGTTTTATAATCAAGGCTCTGACTCATACTCTTTGCACTTCACCCTTTTCTCCTAGACACTACTTAGGCAATTTAAGTGACCAACGAAAAATATTGTGTGCCTATAAATTTTATTGGAGGATATACGTTAAGACTTTTGACTTGACACCTATAGAACTAGGGAGCTCGGAACCTATTCGTTAAAAAGAAAATGTTTACCCATCATCTTGTATAGATTATTGTGAACTGAGTAATTTTCGGTTGGAAACCGATACCCTCTCCCTCGCATCCATGACCTCATGATTACTTGCATGAATCCCGTGTGTATTCCAAAACAACCTCCGTTCCGGTTATCATCAATTGGGGGTTAAGGGAGACGATGTCTCCTAAGCCATCTTCCGAACTCGCAACGTTAGTTGTAAATCTCTCTTAGTACCGTCGATTTATTTAGGACTCCGTCCGTATTCATGAACCTCCTAAACCACGTATGCAAACTTATCTAGACAAATCTGTTATCGTATTTATAGATGACATCTTAACTTATTCAACTAAGTCCAATTTTCTAGACTATGATGTTAATGGTCAAGGCATTACAATCAATCTCGAAATCAAGCCACATGTAATCAGGGAACTCTCCCAACTCAGACTTGTATTCGTAAAAATCTTAGATCTCACCGGTTCTTACCGAAAATTCATTTCTGACTTTTCTCGTGTTACACGACTTTAATCTCTCCGCGATCGAACCTTGAGCGTGATTCTTCACACCAACATTTCTAGCTAAATTCGTACAACACCAGATGGGACTCAAATATGGAAATATTTCTACTTGGACGCCGAAAGGCATACTCCCTCGACTCGAAATCAACGGAACGGAAATTCGTTATTTTGCACGAAGAATTCAAATACTAAATTGTGGATCCGATCAATATTCTCGTCATCACGTACCACACTACATACCTCTGTTATTTCACCGTTACCGTCTGATATTACTGGAAATTAAGATAACACACAATCCAACGATACTTCACTCTTCTTTGACTTAACGCCCTTGTGTTTCTGATAATCGGCCAACTATTATTCAACCCCGAACTATACAACTACGTGTACTATCTCGTTTCTCTTTCAGACTTCAACTTTTGACAACTAGAGGCACGTTATGGCAACCTCGAGATGCAAGCTCATCCTATTCTAAGTCCTCATTTCACTCCTATCTTTATCGCTCGCATTTCCGTTTAAAGAAACTCCTTGTAACATTTCTCCATGGATAGAGAAATTCCTCATATTACATTAGTATTCGCCACGAGGGTGAATAGTCCTAACGAACATTTTTTGAACCCTAACTGACTTGTTCAAACATATCCTAAGAGATTCTATTCCAACACGGAGTATCTTTGTCAATTATCCCGTATCGAAATACTCGTTTCGCCTCTAGTTTTACAAGAAACCTTGGAGACCCGCTTAGACATGAGTACCGCGTACCACCCACAAACAGACGAACCGAACAAACGAACGATTTACGTCTTCGAAAGACATGTTTCAAACTTGCATGGTCGCTTTTAGTAGATCCCTCTTACAACAGTAGTTACCACTCGTGTGTTCACACGCACTTTCCGAAACCCTATATGACCGCTAATGTCATACCCCTATTCGTTGGACCAAAGCATGTGGCAAACAAAACACCGAATCTTAACTCATCCAAGAAACAACAATTGAGATAATCCAAGTCCGAGAAGGGCTCGAGACGACCCGTAGTCGCCCAAAAGAGTCATACCAAACTTAGATGAAAACCTCACAAATCCCAGTGTGTAACCGCGTAATATTGAGAAACCGCACCTTGGAAAGGTGTAATCCATTTTGGGAAATCGAGAAAGGCTATATCCGCAATATCGAACCTTTTGAAACCTTGGGGCGTATTGGAACCGCTTCCTATCGTTTAGAACTTCCGACTCAATTAAGTTTCCGTTTACCCTACATTTCGTGTAACAAACTTAGAAACGTGTCCTGCGGAACAGGAACGTGCAATCCTTCTAGATGCACCAACTATTGATGACAAACTCCTCCTCATAGGAAAAACCGGCTGAACTTGTGGATCGTAAAATCAAGCCCTAATACAACGTAACACCCCGACTATCCGGATTCGTGGAATGTCCAAGAAAGTACCTTCAATCATTCGTAGAGTTACTACACTAGGTCTCGAGTAAGAGACATCGACTATTACTTCCAACTAAATTTCGGGACGAAATTTCTTTTGAGGTGTGGATAATGTAACATCCCGCGTTTTTCCGTTAAATTTATTTTAACACCGTTTTTTTTAAATAATATCTTTCGTCATTTAATTTGGCATCTTTCGTTAACTAATGTTCATAATATCCTCGTTATTTAATTATAACGTCACCCGTTTACTCGAGCGTTTTAAATATTCGTTTGGTTATTTCCCGCACCCTCTTTGAAACTAGAGGGACCAAACTTGCAAAGAGGCCAAAGATTTGACTAGGTCAACTAGTCAAACCTTCAACCTCCTCCTCTCATTCATCTCTCTCTTTCTCCTTTTGATACTTCCAAATCCTCTCAACTTTCTAACATAAATTCATCATCTAAATCCGGATTTGGGAGCTAGCAACCAAATAAATTACATATTCTTGATCCTCTCATCATCCTCTTCGATTTGATGCTAACTACTTCGATTTTGGGTAACATTTCTAAAACACTAGATTTCTTTAAATTTGTGTTCTTGACTTAAAAGTGTGTTAATTAGTGTCTATGGCTCATTGTGATGTCGTGTATGTAATTTGTATGCTCGATTTGTTGTTTTTGGTGTAACTAGCTTGAATATGAAAATTGCTTGCTTAATCTTTGATTTTGGATGATTAAAAGTTGTTTAAATTGTTAAAGTTCATGTATTAAATGTGTTACTAGCATCATTAGCTTCAAATTGATGTGTAGGTTGATTAAGAAAACTTCAAAAACATGATTATTGATTTTGAGATGTTTGACTAGGGTTTGATAGTTCTTGACATGAATTTTTGGATGCTTGAATGTCATGGAATGTTAATTGTTAGTGTTTAGTAGTAATGTATGCTTCATTACCTTCAAAACGGCATATCATATGTGTGAATTGGTTTCCCGAAACTCAAAATGCAATTGATGAACTTGAAACTTTGAAAATGGACTTTTATTGTTCGCTTGATGAGATTTCGGCTATTGTAAATGATGTTATTGTTGGACCATAAGTGCTTAGTTGTATTCCTCGTCAAAATACCTTTCCAACGATATATGATAGGCATTATAAGTGTTTGCGGGTCAAGAGTTGGGTTGGAAAAGGTTTTGGTTCGTGCGTACTTTGAAAAACTGACCAGAATTATCTGCCCAGATGGTGGCGCGGCGCGCCCCATCCCCGCGCGGCGCGCGGATTGGCCTGGTCAGATTCTGACCTCTTTGTCCCATTTCACGTGAAATGTTTGACTAGCTACCGACCTCCGATTCACATGAAACTTGTTCTAATATACTTGTATATGAATAATTAGCATAGAAAAATAGTCCGGAACCCGACCCGAACATGTTGACTTTTTCGTTGACTTTGACCCGACCAAGTTTGACTTTTTGTCAAACTTAACCAATTAATTATGCAATCTTTCTAACATGATTCTATACTTGTATCTTGCATGAAACTTGACAATTTTCTTCACATGCTACATAATCGAGTCGTGTCGAGCCATAGGACTAATTGAACAACTTTGACCCTTCGTGACTATCGTTATTGATACAACCTACTTGTTTAGGTCGAGATTAGCTTTGTCTTTGCACGCGTTTACTCGTTGAAGTACTTTATTAACTCTTGCGCTCAAGGTGAGATCATAGTCCCACTTTTACTCTTTTTGAACTTATATTTGGGATGAGAAAACATAAAAGATTCTTTTGAATTAATTGAACACAAGAACGGGAAAACAAACATTCTACATACGAGTTTAGAACAAAAATCCTCAATTCGATTATCATTAGTTACACTTGACGGGTGTAAGCGAGAACTTATGTTATATGGCCATATGGGTTGACAACCCTCATCTTTGACGGTTCGCTACCGTCTACGGATGAAATATATTTTCGAGAATCAGTGTTTGTTCTAGCACTATGGATGGGGTATACAATGGATGGAATGTTAAGCTTTTATAATTGGGTGCTCGTGAATATTAACTTTTAGAATGTATTACTATTATTTCAACTTTGCAAACCTTGTGGTTCGACTTACTTACTTTTACTCACTTACTTACTTAAACCTATGATTTCACCAACGTTTTCGTTGACAGATTTCTATGTTTTTCTCAGGTCTTGCACGATATGTGATACATGCTTCCGCTCATTATTTGATACTTGCATTGGATGTCGAGTATACATGCATTTCATGGAGCGTCTTATGACTTCACTTTAAACCCTGTCGCCTAGATTTCATTTGTACTTATAACCTTGTAACTTAACTTTTGGTTGAACAATTCTTTTAAACTTTGGAAACAATCTTTATGTTGAAATGAAGGCGACATATTTTGGTCAAACGTTGTCATAAAGACTTATGACCAGGTAATGGGACCCATGTAGACGACACCGTCACTTGACGATTTGTCGGGGTCGCTACAATATATATATATATATAAGGATGATAGTTGTGGGGTTGTGTTATTGAAAACCAAAAAGAAAACAACAAAATAATAATAGAGAAAAAGAAAAATTAAGATGTTTGATGGGTTGGTTAAAAGTAAACAGAAAACAAATTTTGATTCTTAATTTTGGTCGATATGATATGTATGATGTGAGTTCCCATTTTGTAAAAGAATAGTGATAAAGGGTGATGTAGATGCATGCATAAATAAGTGATGTATATATAATATATTGAAATTAATCCACTTGCAAATGGTTTGGTCTTGATTTTTTGTAAACAATAGCAAGTTGGAGTGGTTTGTTAAATAGTAGCTTAACAATCAAACTAGTTGGTGATTGGTTTTGGTTAAAATGGAATGACAATGAGTTAAAGGTGTTGATGTCGGTCAAACAAAGAAAATAAGAGACGGGTACTAGTTCCCTTTATAAGATGCATGTATGTAGTTTCAATTGTAACAATAAAAAAGAAATGGATATATATATATATATATATATATATATATATATATATATATATATATATATATATATATATATATATATATATATATATATATATAGAGATAGCAAGTAGAAGACAATGAAAAGATGTTAGGTTCCACTCACACAAAAGCATGCATAATAACATGTATATAAGTCAAAATATTAAAACCAACAAAAACAGTAATCTATGCCAAATAATTCCCACTTTTCAACAAGCACGGGTTAGAGCAATCAACATGCTCAATGTAAATATGTTAAATAAAACATGCATTGGAATGGATAGAAAAGGACGTGGCCATATTTTAAAATTTGATTTAGTAAAAAGTTATTTTATTAATTATTAATTATTTAATAAATATCAAGGATAGTGGAAATCTATGAGGATAATGGTGTGTCCCATTTCATTTCATAGTTAGTAAGGGTTAAAATAATAAATAGTTAAGCGTGTGTTAGGAAGTAGTTGGTGATATAATTAGTAAATCATGGTACTAAATTTTTAGATCATGATAACATGTATTTAGTATAAATATGTTTTAGTGATATGTTTTATTACGTAGATAAATATATTAAATATCTTAATTGAAACAAATAAGTATAACATTATACGTTTAATACTTTATTAACATTTCAAAGTGTTATATATGTATATATATACATATATATCCATTTATAAATTATTGTTCGTGAATCGTCGGGAATGGTCAAAGGGTACATGAATGTGCAAACTAGTTCAAAAAGTTTTAAGACTCAACATAATAGGTTCGCTTATCGTGTCGGAAACATTTCATCATGTAATTAATTTATTAATGCGAAATTTTATGGGTCATCACAGTATCCCACCGTTAAAGAAAATTTCGTCCTGAAATTTTGAGTGGTACCTGTTTTATGAGCGATATCAGTGAAAAAATGTGGATACTTTTGCTTCATTTGATCTTCACGTTCCCAAGTAAACTCGGGACCTCGTCTATTGTTCCAACAAACTCTAACTATCGGTATTTTGCTTTGTTTTAATTGTTTGACCTCACGGTCCATGATTTCAACAGGTTCTTTGATAAAATGGAGTTTATCATTGATTCGTATTTCGTCAAGAAGAATTACGACATCCTCTTCTGCTAAACAATTCTTCAGATTTGACACGTGAAATGTGTCGTGAACACTACTAAGTTCTTGCGGTAGTTTTAATCGATAAGCAACTGTTCCAATTCTTTCGGTGATTTCGAAGGGTCCTACGTACCTAGGACTTAGATTTCCCCGTTTACTGAATCGTACAACGCCTTTCCAGGGTGACACTTTCAACATGACTTTGTCGCCCACTTGAAATTCTAGCGGTTTTCTTCTTACATCAGCATAACTCTTTTGGCGAGTCATGGCCGTTTTCAATCGCTGTTGAATTTGAATGATCTTTTCGACGGTTTCATGAATAATTTCTGGTCCAGTAAGTTGTCTCTCTCCTACTTCGCTCCAACAGATAGGAGATCTGCACTTTCTACCGTAAAGTGCTTCAAATGGCGCTGCGTTGATGCTCGTATGATAGTTGTTATTATATGAGAATTCTGCCAAGGGTAAGTGTCAATCCCAACTGGTTCCAAAGTTAATTATGCATGCCCGTAACATGTCTTCCAATGTTTGTATTGTTCTTTCACTTTGACCATCTGTCTGTGGGTGATAAGCGGTGTTCGTATCTAATCGAGTTCCCAATGCTTTTTGTAATGACTTCCAAAAATGTGATACGAATCGGGTGTCACGATAAGATATAATGGAGATAGGTACACCATTTCTGGAAACTATTTCCTTCAAATATAAGCGTGTTAATCTCTCCATACTGTCTATCTCCTTTATTGGTATAAAGTGAGCTGACTTAGTGAGGCGATCAACTATTACCCAAATAGTATCGTGACTACTTGCAGTCCTTGGTAATTTCATAATGAAATCCATGGTTATCCTTTCTCATTTCCACTGAGGAATTTCTGGTTGTTGCAGTAATCCTGACGGCTTTTGATGCTCAGCTTTGACCTTCACACATGTCAAACATTTGCTTACATAAGTAGCAATTTCTGTCTTCATATTAGGCCACCAATAGAACTTTTTGAGATCGTGGTATATTTTTCTGTTTTTCGGGTAAATTGAGTACCTCATTTTGTGTGCTTCATCCAGTACTAGTTGCCTTAGGTTACCATATTTTGGTATCCATATCCTACCAGCAAAATACAGGGTTCCATCAGCTTTTACTTCAAGCTGTTTTTCTAACTCTTTGCTCATTTCGCCTTTTTCGTTTTCTTCTTTTAAAGCTTCTAACTGTGCTGCTTGAATTTGCTTTGTGAGATCAGTACGAATTGTAATGTTCAAAGCTCGAACCCTAAGAGGTTTTACTCTTTCTTTCCAACTTAGGGCATCAGCTACAACATTAGCTTTTCCGAGGTGGTAACGGATTTCACAATCGTAATCGTTCAATTACTCTACCCAGCGACGTTGCCTCATATTGAGTTGTTTTTGATCAAAAATATGCTGAAGACTCTTATGGTCGGTGTACACTGTACACTTGGTTCCATATAGATAGTGTCTCCATATTTTGAGTGCAAAAACTACTGCTCCAAGTTCCAAATCGTGTGTCGTATAGTTCCTTTCGTGAACTTTTAGTTGTCGCGAGGCGTATGCGATAACTTTTATGCGTTGCATTAATACACATCCTAAACCTTGGCGCGAAGCATCACAATAGATCACGAAATTATCATTTCCTTCTGGTAATGACAAAATGGGTGCAGACGTTAACTTCTTCTTTAATAACTGGAATGCGGATTTCTGTTCTGTGAACCAATCATACTTCTTTCCCTTTTGAGTCAATGCAGTTAAGGGTTTGGCGATTTTAGAGAAATCTTGAATGAATCTTCGGTAGTAACCAGCAAGACCTAAGAATTGACAGATTTGTGTCGGAGTCTTCGGTGTTTCCCATTTACTAATGGCTTCGATCTTGGCAGGGTTAACTTTATTTCCATGTTTACTGACAACATGGCCCAAAAATTGTACTTCTTGTAACCAGAAATCACACTTCGAAAATTTTGCGTACAGTTCTTCTTTCTTGAGTACCTCTTGTACCAGTCTTAAGTGTTGCTCATGTTCTTCCTTGTTTTTCGAGTAAATCAATATATCGTCGATAAAAACAATGACAAATTTGTCTAAATACGGTCTACAGATGCAATTCATTAGATCCATGAATACTGCTGGAGCATTAGTCAATCCAAAAGGCATGACTAAAAACTCATAGTAACCGTAACGGGTTCTGAACGCGGTTTTAGGAACATCTTCTTCCTTTACTCTCAGCTGATGGTATCCGGAGCGTAGATCAATCTTAGAATAAACACTTGATCCTTGTAATTGATCAAACAAATCATCAATCCTCAGTAATGGGTACCGATTCTTGATCGTTAATTTGTTTAATTCTCGATAATCTATGTACATTCTCATAGATCCATCCTTCTTTTTGACGAACAGAATAGGAGCACCCTAAGGTGAAAAACTGGGACGAATAAATCCACGATCCGATAATTCTTGTAATTGGCTTTGCAATTCTTGCATCTCAGAAGGTGCAAGTCTATATGGGGATCGGGCTACAGGTGCGGCTCCTGGCACGAGATCAAACTGAAATTCTACACATCTGTGTGGAGGTAGCCCAGGTAATTCTTCTTGGAATACTTCGGGATATTCTCTCACAACCGGCACGTCATCAATGCTTCTTTCTTCAGTATAGATCTTCTTCACGTGTGCCATAATAGAATAACAACCTTTTCTTATAAGTTTCTGGGCCTTCATACAGCTAATAAGGTTCAGCTTCGAGTTGCTCTTCTCCCCATAAATCATTAATGACGTTTCATCCTTACGGGGGATGCGGATTCCTTACTCAGTGCAAACAACTTCTGCTCTTGTTTTAGACATCCAGTCCATGCCAACGATTACGTCAAAACTTCGTAATTCTACGGGTATCAAATCGATTTTGAAGGTTTCACCAGCGAGATTTATTTCACAACCATGGCAAATTTTATCGACTTTTATCAGTTTACCATTAGCTAATTCAATAGTATATTTATCGTCAAGAGGCAATGATGCACATTTCAGTTTAGAACTAAAGTCTTTACACATATAACTTCTATCAGCACCCGTATCAAACATAATAGAAGCTAGTTGATTATTAACGGTAAACGTACCCGTAACAAGATCAGGGTCCTCACGCGCTTCACTGGCACCAATATTAAATGCCCTTCCCCGTGCGGGTTATTTGTTCTTCTCCTTATCAGGGCATTGATTTATAAAGTGACCAGGCTTCCCGCATCCAAAACATTTCTTGATATTGGTCAGTTTTGTCTTTACTTCAGAAACGGTGGCATAACAATCTTTCGCCACATGTCCTTTCTTGTTGCACTTATCACAGACCACCTGGCAATAACCTGAATGATGCGTATAACATCTTTTGCAGAACGGATGGGGTCCCCTATAGTTTGGACTAGTAATTGCCCCATCTTGTTTGCCTTTAAAAGTCTCTTGTCTCTTCGGGTGAGAAATTTTGCCCTTATGGTCTTCCCATTTCCTTTTTCCTTCAGTTGTCTTAACTTCGGTAATTGGTGCCTTAATCAAACTCTCTGTGATCTGGTCCATGAGTTGGTGTGCCATTCTCATGGCTTCCTGCATCGTATTCGGTTTGGACGATGTAACATTTCCTTTGATATTAAGTGACAAACCGTCAATATACATCTCAATCTTTCGCTTCTCATTTGGCACTAATTTGGGACACTACAAGGCTAGTTCCATGAAACAATTTTCATAGTTAGTGAGATTCGCACTGACAACCTTCAGATTACGTAACTTAGATTCCATTTTTCTGATCTCGTTTCGAGGATAGTACTCCTCGATTAACATCTTTTTCAATTCTTCTCAAGAGATATCATATGCAGTATCCTCCCCTTCTGCTTTAGCATAATTGTTCCACCAAGTAAGTGCACCATCTTGCAATGTGCACGAAGCATATTTTGACTTGTCTCCGTCTACACAATTACTAATTTTGAAAACGGATTCTATCTTTTCGAACCATCGGGTTAGATCGACTGGTCCCTCAGTTCCACTGAATGTCCGTGGTTTGCATGCTTGAAAGGTTTTGTATGAGCATCCGTTTCGTGAGTTTGTATTCACGGCTGCTGCTTTGGCTGCTGCTTTTGCTGCCTCGGCTGCAGCAATTCTTTCATTCACACGTTTCTCGACTAGTTCCTCAAACTCGGCATCCGACATTTGAGACATCTTATATGTTTAAATATAATTATATGTTAAGCATACAGTTTTCGACAAGTAATGATAAGCAAAAATCGGTAAAAACAGATACGGTCATAGTCCAGACTCACTAATGCATCCTAACAATTACCAGTCAGACATAATAATGCAAATTCTGATTCCCTATGGCCTCAAGCTCTGATACCAACTGTAACGACCCGTCAAAATCGCTATTGACGCGGTACGTTATTCATTGATTCCATAGTGAGGTTTTGACCTCTACATGATATGTTTTAATAAAAATATTGCATTCATTAAAATAAGTGACTTTCTACACATAGAAAGTTATAAACATGTGGGCGATTACTTAAGTATAAGTAAATCCCCAGAAATACATAAGTCTTTATCTTACATGTTGACCTCACAGTCAAATTATTTATTATACAACACAGTCTTGTTTCAAATGCAATAAACTTTATACAAAGCATGAGAGACTCCATGCAGGCAACAAGCACATCACAGCGGAAGCAGTCTAAGGACCTGAGAATAAAACATGCTAAAAAGGTCAACACGAATGTTGGTGAGTTATAGGTTTAATTGTTAGAGTCATAAGTATATAAAGATGGACCACAAGATTTCATCAAAAGTTTATTAATAGATTCTACGTAACAAAGCACCCTGGTAACTAAACTTAACGCTATAATAATAATTACCCCTGTTGTTTTAATACGCACAAACCAACGTGTGGTAAACTCAAGTAACATACGTCCGTTAAAAGGCTAGCGCTCTAGCTCAGACGGGGATATCAAGCCCTATGGATCCATACACAATTACTCGCGCCCACCAGTCCACATCATATGTACTGGCAGTTACTAGTTACCAAAGCTGGGATTTTCTGTTTAAACTCAGTGTAGAATTAAGTATGTACTTGTGCCCATTGCGTATAAAATAAAGTGCATGTATTCTCAGCCCAAAAATATTTAAAGCATTTAAAAAGGGATCTATAAACTCACTGTTCAATATTGAGATTCAATATTATAGGTAAAATGCTTAGACGTAACGATAGTGGATGATTGTATGGTTGGTCTTAGATTCACGAACAATACAGTAATGAACAATGGTAATTTGTTGATGGTTTATGGTTTGTGTTTGGAAAGCAAGAAGAAATAGATTAGTAATCGAAGTGGTAAGCAGTAGCAGATGGGGTTCTTGTGTAGTGTTCAAGGTAATAATAGATGATGATAAAGATGCTTGTATGTATGAGTATGTATATATATATATATATATATATATATATATATATATATATATATATATATATATATATATATATATATATATATATATATAAGGATGATAGTTGTGGGGTTGTGTTATTGAAAACCAAAAAGAAAACAACAAAATAATAATAGAGGAAAAGAAAAATTAAGATGTTTGATGGGTTGGTTAAAAGCAAACAGAAAACAAATTTTGATTCTTAATTTTGGTCGATATGATATATATGATGTGAGTTCCCATTTTGTAAAAGAATAGTGATAAAGGGTGATGTAGATGCATGCATAAATAAGTGATGTATATATAATATATTAAAATTAATCCACTTGCAAATGGTTTTGGTCTTGATTGTTTGTCGACAATAGCAAGTTGGAGTGGTTTGTCAAATAGTAGCTTAACAATCAAACTAGTTGGTGATTGGTTTTGGTTAAAATGGAATGACAATGAGTTAAAGGTGTTGATGTCGGTCAAACAAAGAAAATAAGAGATGGGTACTAGTTCCCTTTATAAGATGCATGTATGTATATGTATGTAGTTCCAATTGTAACAATAAAAAAGAAATATATATATATATATATATGTGTGTGTGTGTGTGTGTGTGTGTGTGTGTGTGTATGTGTGTGTGTGTGTATCGAGCAAGTAGAAGACAATGAAAAGATGTTGGGTTCCACTCACACAAAAGCATGCATAATAACATGTATATAAGTCAAAATATTAAAACCAACAAAAACAGTAATCTATGTCAAATAATTCCCACTTTTCAACAAGCACGGGTTAGAGCAATCAACATGCTCAATGTAAATAAGTTAAATAAAACATGCATTGGAATGGATAGAAAAGGACGTGGCCATATTTTAAAATTTGATTTAGTCAAAAGTTATTTTATTAATTATTAATTATTTAATAAATATCAAGGCTATTGGAAATCTATGAGGATAGTGGTGTGTCCCATTTCATTTCATAGTTAGTAAGGGTTAAAATAATAAATAGTTAAGCGTGTGTTAGGAAGTAGTTGGTGATATAATTAGTAAATCATGGTAGTAGATTTTTAGATCATGATAACAGGTATTTAGTATAAATATGTTTTAGTAATATCTTTTATTACGTAGATAAATATATTAAATATCTTAATTGAAACAAATAAGTATAACATTATACGTTTAATACTTTATTAACGTTTCAAAGTGTTATATATGTATATATATACATATATATCCATTTATAAATTATTGTTCGTGAATCGTCGGGAATGGTCAAAGGGTGCAAACTAGTTCAAAAAGTTTTAAGACTCAACATAATAGGTTCGCTTATCGTGTCAGAAACATTTTATCATGTAATTAATTTATTAATGCAAAATTTTATGGGTCATCACAATATACATTATAAACGATTCACAATAGTTGATTACATCGCGAAGTATTTGACCTCTATATGATACATTTTACAAACATTGCATTCATTTTTAAAAGACAAACTTTCTTTACATCGAAAGTTGACGGCATGCATACCATTTCATAATACATCCAACTATAATTGACTTAATAATAATCTTGATGAACTCAACGACTCGAATGCAACGTCTTTCGAAATATGCCATGAATGACTCCAAGTAATATCCTTAATATGAGCTAATGCACAGCGAAAGATTTCCTTAATACATGAGAATAAACATGCTTTAAAGTGTCAACCAAAAGGTTGGTGAGTTCATTAGTTTATCATAATCAATCATTTCCCATTTATATAATAGACCACAAGATTCTCATTTTTCCATAAATCTCATTACATTCGCAAGTGCATAAAAATCATTCATATGATGGACACCTGGTAACCGACATTAACATAATGCATATAGAATATCCCCCGCATACTCGCAAGTATGCCATAAATTTTGGCAATCGTAATCACCATTTAAATCGAAGTACTAAAGCATTCCAAATTCCAGAATGAGGTTTGTTAGGCCCATAGATCTATCTTTAGGATTCGCGTCAATTAGGGGCCATTTCCTTAATTCTTAGGTTACCAGACTTGAAGGGGCGATATTCAATTTCGATAATCCAACCATATAATGTAGTTTCGATTACTTGTGTCTATTTCGTAAAACATTTATAAAAGCAGCGCATGTATTCTCAGTCCAAAAAAATATATATTGCAAAAGCATTTAAAAAGGGAGCAAATGAAACTCACAATACTGTATCTTGTAGTAAAAATACATATGACGTCATTGAACAAGTGTAGGGTTGGCCTCGGATTCACGAACCTATATTAATTATATATATATATATGTTGGTCAATATTTGTCTAACAATTTAGGTCAAGTCATAGTGTGATGACCCAGAAATTTCGACTAAATTTAAACTTAATCTTTGTATGATTAGCATTTCCGACACGATAAGCAAAGTCTGTAAAACTGAATCTCAAAATTTTTGAATTACTTTTATATATTTAAATACCCTTCGGTTGTTTTCGACGATTCGCGAACAATTATATGTAAATAGATACATATATACTATAACATGAAAAGGTAACAATGTATTAATTGTTTGATACCGTACATTAAACTTATTGGTTTAAATATCTATTTGAATGTATATGATAAGTTGAAATATTTATTATTAAAATTTATTTATAAATAACTTCCAATGTGTATTTAAAAACTGATTTATGTATATTAAAAAGATATATACATATATATAATAAACGATAGTAACATTCGTTTATTGATTCAATTGATATTTAGATAAGTTAACTAAAGCATTTAAGATGAACCAGTTAAACACTAATTTGTTACAGTGTTTTCAAATTGCCACATTACTCAAAATGCTACAGTGTTTTCGAAAATCACTATTTGCTACAGTGAAATTGACTTTGCTACAGTAAAACACTATTATAAAAATGTATTTTAACAAATAGCGAGACGATGATTTATAGAAGTAAATGACCAAAACACTCGAAAGTTTAAGATACACTTTGAGTGATATAATTAAGGGATAATTTAAGGCTATATTTTGACAAAGGTACGTGTCACGAAATGTAAAATGCAAGTTTTCTAAGCGTACGAAAATGCGTTCGAGAAACCGGAACCGGGACATAAGTCGAGTGATGACGTACGACTTATCGGAACAAAAATTACAAGTCAACTATGCACGTGAATTTAATATAATATATAATTAATTATATAAATTATATATATTATATTTATATTTATTTATTATGTCGACAAGCTAGGAGCCAAAACAATGTGAGCTGTCCCTGGTCCTCATGCGAGTCGCATGGCCAGAAGGCCATTTCCATGCGAGTCGCATGACTCCAGATTCCAGGCCAGGTACTATAAATTCAGGTGTTTTGCTCGAATGAAAAATCAAACACACATACACAAATATATATTACTCCGTATAATATTTATTATTATTATTATTATTATTATTATTATTATTATTATTATTATTAAGATTATTATTAATCTTATTAATCTTATTATTAGTATTATTATTTTTGCGATACAAAAATAATAATGTACATAAAATATTACGACGGAGTACTGTCCAAGTAATTTTCAAAACGAGTTTCCGAGCGAGCTAGAGCTAAGGAAAATATGGGTTATTGCCAAGGAGGTTATGGGTAATGTTCGGGGGTATTTTTGTGAATCAAACCTCGTGTTTATTATCTCCGATACGTCTACATGCTTTCCTACAATATTGTATATCAATATTAAACAGTGAGTTTCATTACTCCCTTTTTATATATATTTTTGGGACTGAGAATACATGCGCTGTTTTATAAAATGAATACAAAAACTAAAACTGATTTGAGTGAGTTTCATATGATCCCTTTTACTCAATATATTTTTGGGCTGAGAATACATGCAAATGCTTTATTAACCAATATACAATATTTATATGCGTGAGTTTCATATGATCCCTTTTACTCTCTACATTTTTGGGCTGAGAATACATGCAAATGCTTTATTAACCGATACACAATATTTATATGTGTGAGTTTCATTTGCTCCCTTTTTAAATGCTTTTGCAATATATATTTTTGGGCTGAGAATACATGCACTTTATTTTAAACGCAATGGATACAAGTACATACTTAATTCTACACTGAGTTTGAACCGAAAATCCCTTAGCTTTGGCAACTAGTAACTGCCGGTTATAAGAACTGGTGGGCGCGAGTAGTTATATATGGATCCATAGGGCTTGACATCCCCGTCCGAGCTAGAGCGCTAGCCTTTTAAGATCCATAGGGCTTGACATCCCCGTCCGAGCTAGAGCGCTAGCCTTTTAACGGACGTATGCTATTTGAGAAGCGTACACGTTGGTTTGCGTGTATTATTAAGATGATTATACAAAGGGTACAAATTATATATACGTTAAAGTTTAGTTACCAGGGTGCTCAATTTCGTAGAATATTTTGATAAACGTTTCTGGATGAAACAACTGAAATCTTGTGATCCACTTTTATATAATCTTTTGATAAACGTTTCTGGATGAAACAACTGAAATCTTGTGATCCACTTTTATATAATCTTTTGATAAACGTTTCTGGATGAAACAACTGAAATCTTGTGATCCACTTTTATATAATCTATTGATAAACGTTTCGGATGAAACAACTGAAATCTTGTGATCCACTTTTATATAATCTATTGATAAACATTTCTGGATAAAACAACTGAAATCTTGTGATCCACTTTTATATAATCTATTGATAAACATTTCTGGATGAAACAACTAAAATCTTGTGATCCACTTTTATATACAGATTATACGAAACACTAAAACTATGAACTCACCAACCTTTGTGTTGACACTTGTTAGCATGTTTATTCTCAGGTTTCCTAGAAGTCTTCCGCTGTTTGCTTAGATGTTAGACAAGCTATGTGCATGGAGTCTTGCATGACATATTTTTCAAGGAAACGTTGCATTCACCAAATCATCACCATGTATCTTATTTTGACTGCATGGTCAATGGAAGTACTGTTGTAAACTATTATTTATGGTGATTGTCTATATGTAGAAATCATTAGATGTCGAAAACCTTTGATTTAAATATTCATTTATGGTGTGCCTTTTCAAAAGAATGCAATGTTTACAAAACGTATCATAGAGGTCAAATACCTCGCAATGAAATCAATGAATGACGTGTTCGTCCATATGGATTTGGACCGATCGTCACACATAGTGTACCACAATGTTAATGCTCGAGATTATCATGCAAAAGTCAACAAAGGTCAATTTGACCCAAGATGATTTATAAAATCTATACATGTTTATTATATAACTTAAATATAGTCATTTTATATATTTAAATATATTTATCAGATTTTATTAGAGTAAATAATACAAGTCATTTATTAATAAATAAAAATTTATATTAAAATTTATCTATGATAAAAATATACTTTTATATATCTCAAGTAATAAAATTTATAAAGTTCACTTGATATCATAAAATATAGTGGTATGTATTATTAATGTAATTATATTACGTGTGGTAAAAATATCTTTGTATGACATATTTATCTGATAAAATAATATTGATAATAATAATAATGAATAAAAGTTGTATTATTTTATAATAATAATTCTATTAATTATTTTAATAATAATAATATTAATGATAATAATAATAATAATAACATTATTTATGTTTATTAAAGATAATAATAATTTTAACAATACATAATATTATTATAATCATGTTAATAATAACAGTGATACTAATATTGTTGTTATTAATAATACTAATAATATTCATAAAATGATAATTTTAATGCATACATTTTCCAACAATTATGATAATCTTAATAATAACGATACTTTTTAATATTATCCATAATAATAATAATAATCATTTTATTAATAATACTAAAATGATAATAATAATGATATTTTATAATAATAATTATATTTATATTAAAAATGATAATTTTAATAAAAATGATAGTTTTAATATAAATGATATTTTTAATAATAATAATAATAATAATAATAATAATAATAATAATAATAATAAAAATAATGAAATTGATATTTTTATCTAAATCATAATCTTAACAATATTTTAACTGAATCATGATACTTATACTCATTATTTCCTAATCGACTTGTTTAATAGCTTTTAGTCCTCTTTTATATCGTATTCATAATAATGATAATAATAGTAATCATAATAATTAGATGATACTAATATTAGTTTTAATGATAATGATACTAATAAGTATTATAATAATATTAATGATAATACTAATAATTTTAATAATAATAATAATAATAATAATAATAATAATAGTGATGATAATATTAATAATAATAATAACCTTAATGATAATAACGTAGTAATAACAATAACAATAATAATACTTATATTAATAACGATAATGATAATAATAATAATAATAATAATAATAATAATAATAATAATAATAATAATAATAATTATTATTATTATTATTATTATTATTATTATTAATAACGAAGATAGTAATAATAATAATCATTTTAATAATAATAATACTAAAATTAATAATAATTCAGTTGACCATATCTTTTAATCCGTTTTCCAACGGCATGCATATCATATACCTTATCACAGTAGCATATGTATTAAATTTATGATTTATCATAAACTATTTAACGACGAAATTAAGCATACAAGCATGCATAATCATAAATACTCGAGCACTAGTCAGGAATACACTATTAGTATATAAAAGATAAGATATGAATGCTCACGTATCAATATTGTGATTCAATATTGCAGGAAAGTATGTAGACGCAACGGAGATGATAAACACTAGTTTGACCTCGCGAACAATACCCCAAAATAATACCCATAACCTCCATAGCTATAACCCATAATTTCCCTAGCTTCATCCCGCTCGAAAAACTCATTTTGAAATGACTCGCTCATGACCTCGTCGTAGTATTTTATATATACTAATAATATCTTGAAATAATACTGAGTAAATATATATATATGTAAATTGATTGAGAGAGTTTAGAGAAATATATTTTCAAGTTTCTATGAAATAATGAAACCTATTGAATTTTATTTATAATAGATTTTTGAATTATTAAAGTGAATTATTAAAGTATAAATTATTAAAGTATGAATTATTAAGGTAAATTATTAAAGTATGAATTATTAAAGTGAATTACTAAAGTAAAAGTAAAGTAAAAGTAAAGTTAAAGTATAGTAAAAGTATAAAACTATGTACGTATAATACGCCTATAAATATATATAATATTAATTTAAATCGTTATATATATTTAATAAAATAATATATAAATATCGTTATCTACTGGTTAAGAAATGAGTTGTCAAAAGTGGTTTTAGACATTTATAAAAGTTATATACGTTTTAATAATAAAGTTCTTTTTAAACTGAAAACGTTTTTGTACGTTTGAAACTAAATCAAATAAATATGATAATTTTTTTTCCAAAACTATATATATTTAAGAATCATTTTGTTAAAAGATTAAAATAATGGAAATCGTTATATCATAAAACGTTTTAGAAAAGTGGAATTATATATATTCATAATAGGTTTCAAGTTTTTAAATTACAGTCTGTTGGTGAAGCATGGGATAAAGTTCAAAGGTTAAATAAACGTATGAAATCATCTTAATGAAAAAAGTCGAGTTACTTAACTTGTCGATATCCAACATTTAATTTATTTACACTCCACGTTCTTACTTTCACATTAAATAAAATGAAAGTTAACATAGTTATCTTATCAAGGTCACGAGGAAAATATTATAAAACATGAATTGGAAATTAAACAGGAATTTCCACTAACCCTTGTCTAGTTCCCGTTAATTGACACATTTGTTCTTACTTATAAATCACTTTACCATTTTCCGAATGTTGTCAAAAAGAATAGATTTCTTAAATCACAGTGGACCTCATAACATAGACCCGTAATCATATCACAATGTATCTGATAATTCAATCATTTAATATTATCTTTTAATTCTGTCGATAAATATATTAAACATATATTGAAACAAATACATTTATGTAAAGTATTATACATCTAATACTTTGTTAACGTTTTCAATTAATATAAATATATTATATATACATATCTATATACACTTAAATGTTCGTGAATCGTCGAGAACAGTCAAAGGGTAATTGATTACATGAACACAGTTCAAAGTTTTTGAGATTTCAACATTACAGACTTTGCTTATCATGTCGGAAACATATAAAGATCAAGTTTAAATTTGGTCAGAAATTTCCAGGTTGTCACAGTGGGGGGTGGTTGGTGGTGGGTGGTGGTTGTTTTTGGTGGTGGTGGTGGTGAGTGGTGGTGGTGGTTGGTGATGGGTGGTGGTGGTAGTTGATGGTGGGTGGTGGTGGTTAATGGTGGTGGTGGGTGGTGGTGGTGTTGGTTGGTGGTGTTGGTTGGTAGGTGGTGGGTGGTGGTTGGTGGTGGTGGGTAGTGGTTGGTGGTGGTGGTGGTGGGTGGTGGTGGTGGGTGATTGGTGGTGGTGGTGGTGGGGGGTGGGTGGTGGTGGTGGGTGGGTGGTGGTTGTTTGGTGGGTGGTGGTGGTGGCGGTGTGTGGTGGTGGTTGGTGGTGGGTGGTGGTGGTTGATGGTGGGTGGTGGTTGATGGTGGGTGGAGGGGGTTGGTGGTGGGTGGTGAAGGTTGGTGGTTGTTGGTGGTGGTGGGTGGTTGTGGTGGGTAGTGGTGGTTGATGGTGGTGGTGGTGGTGGTTGGTGGTGGTAGTTGGTGGTGGTGGGTGGTGGTACTTGGTGGTGGGTGGTGAATGGTGGCTGGTGGTGGTGGGTGGTGCTGGTGGTGGTGGGTGGTGGTGGTGGTAGGTGATGGTGGGTGGTGGTGGTTGGTGGTGGTGGTGGTGGGTGGTGGTGGTTGGTGGTAGTGGTGGGTGGTGGTGGTTGGTGGTGGGTGGTGGTAGTGGTGGTTGATGGTGGGTGGTGGTGGTGGTTGATGGTGGGTGGAGGGGGTTGGTGGTGGGTGGTGGGGGTTGGTGGTTGGTGATTGTTGGTGGTGGGTGGTGGTGGGTGATTTGTGGTGGGTAGTGGTGGTTGATGGTGGTGGTGGTGGTGGCGGGTGGTGGTGGGTGGTGGTGGTGGTGGTTGTTGATGGTGGTGGTGGTGGGTGGTGGGTGTGGGTGGTGGTGGTGGGTGGTTGGTGGTTGTTGGTGGTGGGTGGTTTGTGGTGGTGGGTGGTGGTGGTGGTGGGTGGTGGGTGGTAGGTGGTGGCGGGTAGTGGTGGTTGGTGGTGGTGGGTGGGTGGTGGTGGGTGGTGGTTGGTGGTGGGTGGTGGTGGTGTGGTGTGGTGTGTTGGTGGTGGTAGAGGTTGATGGTGGTGGATGGTGGTGGTGGGTGGTGGTGATGAAGGTGGTTCATAATATGTTACCTTTTGTATAATTAATTTTTATTAATTATAATTACTAAAATGACCTTTTTACCCTTCTATGCATTTTAAGCTAAATTGAAGTTTTGTGATATTTTGTGGTCCATATTTGCTTATCCGGTTTGTACTCATTTTAAGCTTAGCCACGGATCATGCCCCTATATATATATATATATATATATATATATATATATATATATATATATATATATATATATATATATATATATATATATATATATATATGAAGAAGATTCGGAGTTAACCACCCTTTTTGGGATTAGGGAATACGTAAATTTGTTATTTTTAGAACATTAAAATTTGAGTTTAGATTTTAAAATAAAATAAAATTAAGGGGTTAATATTCATTGTGTAGATTTAGAAGAAGAAAAAAAAATTTACAACACGTTAACATACATCAGATGTATGATAACCGGTTATCATACATCTAATCAAATGTATGATAACTGGTTATTATACATATTATGTATGTTAACGTGCTGTTAAAAAAATATTTTTATTTTTTCTAAATTTACACAATGAATACTAACTCCAGAAATTAAAAAATTTAAATTCTAAACTCTGATTTTAATGTTATAAAAATAACAAATTACCTATTCTCTTATTCCAAAAAGGTGTTTATTCATTGATCTCTACCATATATATATATATATATATATATATATATATATATATATATATATATATATATATATATATATATATATATATATATATATATATATGTGTGTGTGTGTGTGTGTGTGTGTGTGTTTTGTGTGTGTGTGTGTATGTGTGTGTGTGTGGCGGGTTAAAACGAGAACCACAAAAATGTCGAGAACTGCGATAATTTTTTAATTTTATATTTTTTCTACATTTAAATGCAAGAAATTACATGCTAATGTTAATTAATGCTCATATTATTAACAATTATACGTTCATTACCACAAATTACATGTTCAATTGTTAATTTTAATTAACGTTTACATGTTCGCAAACAAAATTGCACATGTGAACTAGAAACTATATATTTGATTATATAAATAAAAATATAAGTTTTTTCAAACTATTTTATGTTCCTTCTTACCCTCTATTAACATTTATGCTTGATTCAATCTAATCAAATATGAAAATTTTTCTAAATAAAAAATTCTCGCAGTTCTCATCTTTTTATAATTCACATTTGAAATTTTGATTATATATATATATATATATATATATATATATATATATATATATATATATATATATATATATATATATATATATATATATATATATATATAATAATAATAATAATAATAATAATAATATGTGTATGAAGTGATTAAGAGAAAAATACTTTTTGAATAGGGAAAAACCTTACCTTAATATACATCATATTTGTAACATCTTCAATATAATTGTCAAAGAATGACTATCAAATTCGATAACTATGGGTTAAGATTCCTTGATAAACTCAATCTTCATATAGCTTCTAATATTTCTATGTTACTACGTAACTAACTAATTTATCCGTCCCATAATAAATGTCTTGTTTTAATTTTCTAAAATCTTTTTTTTTTTCAACTTTGACTTCGAATATATTTATTTGTGTTATACAATAGTTGATGAATCTCATACTATTAGAAAGTACATTTAAAATTTAGTTCATTCATATTTTTTTTATCAAATATTATAATATATATATATATATATAAATATATATATATATATATATATATATATATATATATATATATATATATATATATATATATATATATTTATTTATTTATTTATTTATTTATTTATTTATTTATTTAGAGTTAAAGTTGAAAAATAAAGATTTATAAAAGTTAAAACATAACACTTATTATGTAACGAAAAGAATAATATTTTATATTATATTATATTATAAAACATAGCATTCATATAATAAATATCAAAATTCATTTTGATTAATATTAAAATAAAAAATATTATGCATTATATTATATTATATTATACAATATACAAATATACTAAAACTTAGAGTGTTGGCATTTTTTTTTTAAAAAAAAAACCAAAGCATATATATAACTCGAAATTGATACAAGAGTACAGATTCATGCACTGAGATCATGCATGATATAGAGTAGCTAAACTAGCACATACAGAGGAGATTAAGGAACAACTCGAAGACAACGATTACAAACTACAAAACTAATTAAAATCAGGGACGTAAATCAAGTATCTGCTCTAGCCATGATCGACAATGTCTTCATACACCTATGGGTTTAGAAGCCATTGGTTCCAATCAACACGACCTTTCTTTAGACGTGACGAGATCCATAGAAAACGCTTCACCTATATCTCATTGATCACCATAGGGACACTCCAATCTTTTTTCTCGAAAATCTTCAAGTTTCGCAATTTCCATAGCACGTAGCCACTTACCCATTCAGTTGCCTGGCAAATTTTTGAGAAGGAACTTTAGTGACCCGAACTTTTCCATATTTATATATATTAAATGAAATTGATATTTATATGATTAAGTGTTTCCAACATGTTAAGCAATCAAACTTGTTAAGACTTGATTAATTGAAATAGGTGTTATATAGACAATTGACCACCCAAGTTGACCGGTGATTCACGAACGTTAAAACTTGTAAAAACTATATGATGTCATATATATGGATATATATATATAGTTAACATACAATTATGATAAGTAAACATATCATTAAGTATATTAACAATGAACTACATATGTAAAAACAAGACTACTAACTTAATGTTTTCGAAACGAGACATATATGTAACGATTATCGTTGTAACGATATTTAATATATACATACATATATATATATATATATATATATATATATATATATATATATATATATATATATATATATATATATATATATATATAAGATATATTAATACATCATGTTATCATGATAATGTAATAATTTAACATCTCATTTGATATAATAAACAATGGGTTAACAACATTTAACAAGATCGTTAAACTAAAGGTTTCAAAACAACATTTACATGTAACGACTAACGATGACTTAACAACTCAGTTAAAATATATATACATGTAGTGTTTTAATATGTATTCATATACTTTTGAAAGACTTCAAGACACTTATCAAAATACTTCTACTTAACAAAAATGCTTACAATTACATCCTCGTTCAGTTTCATCAACAATTCTCCTCGTATGCACCCGTATTCGTACTCGTACAATACACAGCTTTTAGATGTATGTACTATTGGAATATACACTCCAATGATCAGCTCTTAGCAGCCCATGTGAGTCACCTAACACATATGAGAACTATCATTTGGCAACTAGCATGAAATATCTCATAAAATTATAAAAATATTAGTAATCTTTCATGACTTATTTACATGTAAACAAAATTACACATCCTTTATATCTAATCCATATACCAACGACCAAAAACAGCTACAATGTAGTGACCCGAACTTTTCCATGTTTATATATATTAAATGAGATTGTTATTTACATGATTAAGTGTTTCCAACATGTTAAGCAATCAAACTTGTTAAGACTTGATTAATTGAAATAGGTTTCATATAGACAATTAACCACCCAAGTTGACCGGTGATTCACGAACGTTAAAACTTGTAAAAACTATATAATGACATATATATGGTTATATATATAGTTAACATGATATTATGATAAGTAAACATATCATTAAGTATATTAACAATGAACTACATATGTAAAAACAAGACTACTAACTTAATGATTTTGAAACGAGACATATATGTAACGATTATCATTGTAACCACATTTAATGTATATATATCATATTAAGAGATATTCGTACATCATAATATCATGATAATATAATAATTTAAAATCTCATTTGATATTATAAACATTGGGTTAACAACATTTAACAAGATCGTTAACCTAAAGGTTTCAAAACAACACTTACATGTAACGACTAATGATGACTTAGCGACTCAGTTAAAATGTATATACATGTAGTGTTTTAATATGTATTCATACACTTTTGAAAGACTTCAAGACACTTATCAAAATACTTCTACTTAACAAAAATGCTTACAATTACATCCTCGTTCAGTTTCATCAACAAATCTACTCGTATGCACCCGTATTCGTACTCGTACAATACACAGCTTTTAGATGTATGTACTATTGGTATATACACTCCAATGATCAGCTCTTAGCAGCCCATGTGAGTCACCTAATACATGTGGAAACCATCATTTGGCAACTAGCATGAAATATCTCATAAAATTACAAAAATATGAGTAATCATTCATGACTTATTTACATGAAAACAAAATTACATATCCTTTATATCTAATCCATACACCAATGACCAAAAACACCTACAAACACTTTCATTCTTCAATTTTCTTCATCTAATTAATCTCTCTCAAGTTCTATCTTCAAGTTCTAAGTGTTCTTCATAAATTCCAAAAGTTCTAGTATCATAAAATCAAGAATACTTCCAAGTTTGCTAGCTTACTTCCAATCTTGTAGAGTGATCATCCAACCTCAAGAAATATTTTTTATTTATAGTAAGATATCTTTCTAATACAAGGTAATACTCATATTCAAACTTTGATTCAATTTCTATAACTATAACAATCTTATTTCGAGTGAAAATCTTACTTGAACTGTTTTCGTGTCATGATTCTGCTTCAAGAACTTTCAAGCCATCCAAGGATCCTTTGAAGCTAGATCCATTTTTCTCATTTCCAGTAGCTTTATCCAAAAAACTTGAGGTAGTAATGATGTTCATAATATCATTCTATTCATACACATAAAGCTATCTTATTCGAAGGTTTAAACTTGTAATCACTAGAACATAGTTTAGTTAATTCTAAACTTGTTCGCAAACAAAAGTTAATCCTTCAACTTGACTTTTAAAATCAACTAAACACATGTTCTATATCTATATGATATGCTAACTTAATGATTTAAAACCCGAAAACACGATAAACACCATAAAACTAGATATACGCCGTCGTAGTAAAACCGGGGGCTGTTTTGGTTGGGATAATTAAAAGCTAAGAAGAACTTTGATTTAAAAGCTATACTTCTAGAAAAATGATTTTTCTTATGAACATGAAACTATATCCAAAAATCATGGTTAAACTCAGAGTGAAAGTATGTTTTTCAAAATGGTCATCAAGATGTCGTTCTTTCGACGGAAATGACTACCTCTTTCAAAAACGACTTGTAACTTGTATTTCCGACTATAAACTTATACTTTTTATATTTAGATTCATAAAGTTAAGTTCAATACGAAACCGTGGCCACTGGAATCACTCAAAACGGATTAGAAACGAAGAAATGGCGAGTAAAACAAGATTGATAAAAACTACTCATTTTACCTACGTGAAAGTTAGTAATAAATCTATTCCAACCATAACCTAATCAACTTATATTGTATATTATGTAATCTTGAGATACCATAGACACGTATACAATGTTTTGACCTATCATGTCGACCCATCTATATATATTGCGAAACAACCATAGACACTCTATATGTGAATGTTGGAGTTAGCTATACAAGGTTGAGGTTGATTCCAAAATATATATATATATAGTTTGAGTTGTGATCAATACTGAGATACGTATACACTGGGTCGTGGATTGATTTAAGATAATATTTATCGATTTATTTCTATACATCTAACTGTGGACAACTAGTTGTAGGTTACTAACGAGGACAGCTGACTTAATAAATTTAAAGCATCAAAATGTATTAAAAGTATTGTAAATATATTTTGAACATTCTTTGATATATATGTATATATTGTTATAGGTTCGTGAATCAACAAGTGGCCAAGTCTTACTTCCCGACGAAGTAAAAACCTGTGAAAGTGAGTTATAGTCCCACTTTTAAAATCTAATATTTTTGGGATGAGAATACATGCAGGTTTTATAAATGATTTACAAAATAGACACAAGTACGTGAAACTACATTCTATGGTTGAATTATCGAAATCGAATATGCCCCTTTTTATTAAAGTCTGGTAATCTAAGAATTAGGGAACAGACATCCTAATTGACGCGAATCCTAAAGATAGATCTATCGGGCCTAACAAGCCCCATCCAAAGTACCGGATGCTTTAGTACTTCGAAATTTATATCATATCCGAAGGGTGTCCCGGAATGATGGGGATATTCTTATATATGCATCTTGTTAATGTCGTTTACCAGGTGTTCACTATATGAATGATTTTTATCTCTATGTATGGGATAAGTATTGAAATATGAAATCTTGTGGTCTATTATTATGATTTGATAATATATAGGTTAAACCTATAACTCACCAACATTTTTGTTGACATTTTAAGCATGTTTATTCTCAGGTGATTATTAAGAGCTTCCGCTGTCGCATACTTAAATAAGGACGAGATTTGGAGTCCATGCTTGTATGATATTGTGTAAAAACTGCATTCAAGAAACTTTTTTCTTTGTAACATATTTGTATTGTAAACCATTATGTAATGGTCGTGTGTAAACAGGATATTATAGATTATCATTATTTGATAATCTACGTAAAGCTTTTTAAACCTTTATTGATGAAATAAAGGTTATGGTTTATTTTAAAATGAATGCAGTCTTTGAAAAACGTCTCATATAGAGGTCAAAACCTCGCAACGAAATCAATTAATATGGAACGTTTTTAATCAATAAGAACGGGACATTTCATACAAACACTTTCATTCTTCAATTTTCTTCATCTAATTGATCTCTCTCAAGTTCTATCTTCAAGTTCTAAGTGTTCTTCATAAATTCTATAAGTTATAGTTTCATAAAATCAAGAATACTTCCAAGTTTGCTAGCTTACTTCCAATCTTGTAAAGTGATCATCCAACCTCAAGAAATCTTTCTTATTTACAGTAAGATATCTTTCTAATACAATGTAACACTCATATTCAAACTTTGATTCAATTTCTATAACTATAACAATCTTATTTCGAGTGGAAATCTTACTTGAACTTGTTTTCGTGTCATGATTCTGCTTCAAGAACTTTCAAGCCATCCAAGGATCCTTTGAAGCTAGATCTATTTTTCTCATTACTAGTAGGTTTATCCACAAAACCTGAGGTAGTAATGATGTTCATAACATCATTCGATTCATATATATAAAACTACCTTATTCGAAGGTTTAAACTTGTAATCACTAGAACATAGTTTAGTTAATTCTAAACTTGTTCGCAAACAAAAAATAATCCTTCTAACTTGATTTTTAAAATCAACTAGACACATGTTATATATCTATATGATATGCTAACTTAATTATTTAAAACCTGAAAACACGAAAAACACCGTAAAACCGGATATACGCCGTCGTAGTAACACCGCGGGCTGTTTTGAGTTAGTTAATTAAAAACTATGATAAACTTTGATTTAAAAGTTGTTCTTCTGGGAACATGATTTTTCTTATGAACATGAAACTATATCCAAAAATCATGGTTAAACTTAAAGTGGAAGTATGTTTTCCAAAATGGTCATTTAGACGTCGTTCTTTAGACTGAAATGACTACCTTTACAAAAACGACTTGTAACTTGTATTTCCAACTATAAACTTATACTTTTTCTGTTTAGATTCATAAAATAGAGTTCAATATGAAACCATAGTAATTTGATTCACTCAAAACGAATTTAAAACGAAGAAGTTATGGGTAAAACAAAATTGGATAATTTTTGTTGTTGTAGCTACGTGAAAATTGGTAACAAATCTATATTAATCATATCCTAGCTAACTCATATTGTATTACATGTATTCTAATATATTATGTAATCTTAGAACAACCATAGACACTCTATATGCAGTAATGTTGGAGTTAGCTATACAGGGTTGAGGTTGATTCCAAATATATATATACTTTGAGTTGTGATCTAGCCTGAGATGTGTATACACTGGGTCGTGGATTGATTCAAGGTAATATATATCGATTTATTTATGTACATCTAACTATGGACAACTAGTTGTAGGTTACTAACGAGGACAGCTGACTTAATAAACTTAAAACAGTAAAACGTATTAAAAATGTTGTAAATATATTTTGAACATACTTTGATATATATGTACCTATTTGTTATAGGTTCGTGAATCGACCAGTGGCCAAGTCTTACTTCCCGACGAAGTAAAAATCTGAGAAAGTGAGTTATAGTCCCACTTTTAAAATCTAATATTTTGGGATGAGAATACATGCAATTTTATAAATGTTTTACGAAATAGACACAAGTAAATGAAACTACATTATATGGGTGAATGATCGAAGCCGAATATGCCCCTTTTTAGCTTGGTAGCCTAAGAATTTGGGAACAGACCCCCAAATTGACGCGAATCCTAAAGATAGATCTATCGGACCCAACAAGCCCCATTCTGGAATCTGGAATGCTTTAGTACTTCGAAATTATCATGTCCGATGGGTGTCCCGGAATGATGGAGATATTCTAAATGCATCTTGTTAATGTCGGTTACCAGGTGTTCACCGTATGACTGATTTTTATCTCTATGTATGGGATGTATTGAAATATGAAATCTTGTGGTCTATTATTATGATTTGATAATATATAGGTTAAACCTATAACTCACCAACATTTTTGTTACCGTTTTAAGCATGTTTATTCTCAGGTGATTATTAAGAGCTTCCGCTATTGCATACTAAAATATGGACAAGATTTGGAGTCCATGCTTGTATGATATTATGTAAAAACTGCATTCAAGAAACTTATTTTTGATGTAATATATTCTTATTGTAAACCATTATGTAATGGTCGTGTGTAAACGGTATATTTTAGATTATCATTATTTGATAATCTACGTAATGCTTTTTAAACCTTTGTAGATAAAATAAAGGTTATGGTTGTTTTAAAAATGAATGCAGTCTTTGAAAAACGTCTCATATAGAGGTCAAAACCTCGCGACGAAATCAATTAATATGGAACGTTTATAATCAATATGAATGGGACATTTCAGGAACCAGGCTGATTGTTCGACACTTTACCCCGAAATTGATTGTCTAAATTTGCGAAAAAAACATTACTTTTGTTCCACCAGTTTGCAACTCGAGTCCACAAATCCTTAGCAACCGAACATGAATGAATTACATGATCGACAGTTTCGAGGTCATTGTTGCAAAGTTGGCATTATTCACTTTGATCTTAATGGTCTTTCATATTTATTTTTTAAACAAAGCTTTCCCTTTTTTTTCTTTTAAAATAAATGTTGTCTTCTTTTTTCTTTAAATATTTTTGTTCTTTCTTTTTCCTAACATGTAGATTTTTTCTTTTTTGTTAAATTGACCTAGATTAAATTATTCAACCAAAATTTACTATTTAAATTATAATAAAGGGGTAACGATATTGTATTTTATCAAGGTTCGTGATTTTTTATAGCTATACTCTTTTTGTTGTACTATACGCTATCTTTTGATGTTGTTTCATTACCCACATACTAATAACAGCCAATTCCAGAAGCTGAGTTGTCACCATTTCATTGGCTCACACACAATTTCTTTACTATTCACGATAAAACACACTCACAACATTATTTTCTTTTTACTTTTCTTTTTTCACCAATGAAAAAATTACAACTGGAAGAAAATTCAAAGGGACATCCTGATAAACTCCATCACTACACCCATACCTCCACGCCTTCTCACCCATACCCTCCATGTTCTCCATCCTCCACCCTAACTTTTTTTCATTATTACTCATTCTAACCCAAACCAGAGTCACTCCTGCGATTGCACCCATAAACCTAAAGATCTGAAATTAAAAGTTAGAAAACTCAATCCGTCCGGCTTCATCCGCTTCATCCGCTTCTTCCTTCTTCATCTACTCAAAGGTAATCATCATTATCGTTGCATTCTTCTTCAAATTTCATCTATATTGACCTAATTCGATCAATTTTACACAGCAAGGGTTTCAATAGCATGTAAGCAAACCCTAATCGCAGTGATACTGAAAAGTATCATCATAATCGCAGTGATACTGAGAAGTTTTATATATTGGGGTAACTGAATTGACTTCCCCAGTGTGGTTCATGTGCAGGTTTGGGTCATCAAGAATCTAGCCTCCGTTGTGCCCTTGAAAAAGCCTTTTTTTTACACAGGTACTATATTAATTTGCTCAAATTCTAATGTAATTAGTGAAAAAATTTATTTTTAATTTCTTCTTCTGGCTGTTTGCTTGCTTGCTTTATGTAAATACAGTAAGTTCTATTTTTTTCACATATTAGTTGAAAAAGATCATATATCTTTTTATTTGTGCAGCACTTTTGGAGTGTGGATTTGATAGAGAAGAAGAAAGAAGGGAAGGTAGAATAGATGGTTGAGGTAAGGTGGAAAGTATGGTGGAAGGTACCAAAAGCAATTCAGGAACAACTGCTTCTTGAAAGAGATCCTCATGGAAATATGCAGGTAGTATAATGCTTCATTATTGCTGCATAGTTTGGTTATTTGATGATCATGCTTGATTCACTTTTTACATGTTTTGGACTGTACTTGTATAGGTTGCAAAAATTGAAACTGAAAAGATGCTCATTCAAATGGTGGAAGTTGAACTAGAGAGTAGGAAAAAGGTGGTACATATAACAAGGATTTTAAAGGTCAGCCACACTTTTTTGGGTAACAAATATTCTTTATTTGCTTTCCAAAAAAAAAAAAAAAAAAAACTTTATTATAATTATTTACTTTATGCAGTTATGAAGGTAGATGTGGGTTGCCTTCTAATTTTGTGACCTTATGTGTTTATTTAAATAATTTTGTGATTTTGATAACGAATCAGAAGGTGTTTCAACTTGCAAATTGTGTTGAAAACATTAATAAACTATGTCTTCCGTTTTTTTTACTTAAAAACCATTTTCAAAGTGGTGTGTGAAAGTGGTGCGTGTAAATGGTGAATAGTAGGGGTTTGTGAGAGGAAGGGTGACACATGGACCAATGGGAGCAAAGAAAAACACTGCTTCATTTCATTTGTGGTTTTAAACCCAAGCAATTACTATCAAATTTTCAAAACCAAAATCAAACCTCCACTCAACAACACTATGATCTAAATAGATATGAATTTTCACTTATTTATCTAATTTTTTCAAGCAGTATCTCCATTTACATCTTTCAGTTTCGAGCTCAAGCCGCACCTACTGCTGGTATGTAATAAATTATCTGATTCCTTTTTTATGAAGTTGAACTATTTAAATATAATAAATGTATGTAAATGTAATTGTATTCATCAATTTGTTGTGGTTAATTTAGCTCCGGTGATTAAGCAATTATCTTCCATTCTCAAGTGGACAGCTAGGTCATCTTCAAAATCACCATTATAAGGTATTTTTCAATTATTATTTTATTGTTTTCTTTAAGAATCGCATATTTTATTAAATATTGAATTGATTTGTTTTAAATAAAAGAAAGTAATGATTTATTTGTGTATAGTTTATGTAGTCGGCCTTTTGATTAGCAGTATGATATGATATTATTTAGTATTAATTTATAATATAACTTGATTAATAAAACATGGGATACACAGATGGGAATATTATTCAATTTGAAGATTGTTCGCATCACGCCCCCTTTGTTTCAATGTATGTAACCTTCTTCTTTAAATGTAGTTGCATTCTTATGTTATGTTATGTTATGTTAAATGGTTGATTAAAATAAACTTATGCTGAATAATTGTTAATATAGATAGTCGGGCAAGATTAATTGCGGGGTCCTTCCAGGGCTATACTGGTCATGTTGATGGAAAGTCAAATGATGCGCGTTTTGAACATCCTAAAGGAGTTACAGTGGACGATAAAGGAAACATTTATGTTGCTGATACGTCTAATCTTGCCATCAGAAAGATTGGTGAAACAGGTTTCAATCTTTATCACATTATTTCTTTTTTCAGGAACTTTGATTGATTTCTTCTTCTTATCTAATCGTATTCTATGGCGAGCCGTTGTTGCATCTTTTTACAGGAGCCAGAACTTACAACCCATTTTTTGCAGCTTTCATTGACGTATCTCCCGAGGAAAGACTGAAAACAAGTTTTGATTGAAGTCTTTGATGATGATATAGTTTGTTCTATTAACGATTTATGCTTATTATTGTTCGAGTCAATGGTTGTTGAGGTTCATTTTGGCTTTCGCACTTCTTCGATAGTTTCTACCAGGAATTTTATTACGATTTCTTCCACAACGGCTAAGTTTCAATTCGGTATTTTTTTATCATTACGGTTTCGTTATGTGTGCACTTTGTAATAGTGACGTTATTTTATAGAATTAAATGGAGAATTAAGCGTGGGAGCTTGATTCAGAAATGTGAAAAAAATAGCTTTCGTATCTTGATTTGGCAGCCTACATGTTGCAGCCATTTGGCGGGGCTACCAAGTTACAGCCATGTTTTACCATCTTCTATTGACTCTCATAAGTGAGGTTGTTTGTTGTTTTTAATTTCTTTTTCCTCATTGTTGATTTTGTTATTCATCGACGTTTTTCTTATAAGTAAGGTTAAAAATCATAACCGAAGTGCAGTTGTATATAGCTTTTGAACGAGATGGTTAAATCCAGGCATTCTTTCGGAGAAGTAGCTCTGCAGGATGCTTAATTGGTTGTAAGTGTCAATTTTTACCATTAACTTTTATGTATTTTTCGAGCTTCCTTTTTTTGGGTTTTTCATAACCATCTGTTGTTTGTGTGTGATTTGGTGCAGCTTTTCGTCTGATTTCAACGACCTCTCATCTGTTGTGGTATTGTTGTTTTGTTTAATTTAGCTTTTTTCTCCTCACTTGCTTTCTATGTTGTTGATTTAGGCTTTGTTTAGGTCGTCAGGTAGATTACGCCTCTAAATCTTTCGTTTGTCGGAATTATACAACGGCGCTCTACATATCCGATTTGTATCTTCTATGTGAATTAGTAAGCTCATCATTTCGTTTGAGGTCGTTGATTGTTTTCTATTTTATGATATGGGTTTTTGATTGATTAAATTACTCAGCAAAAATGGTTTTCTTCTCCTTCGTTCTTCAGGTCATACAATTTCTGGAAGACACCGAATTAAATACCCTTTTGGAAAGGTTTTGATTTGATACTTTAGTGTTTGTATTGTTTTATTTGTGCAGAAATAATGTATGTTTCTTTTTTATCAACCATAAATATTGACTGCTTCAAGATATAATTCTTAATTAGATATTTATTTACGTGTAGTATATTTGTGGCTTCTTCCAGGATTTGAGGGGAGCTGAAGTTTGACTTTTAAAGTTCAAATCAAAGGTATAATACACTCTATAAGCTTATTTTATTTAATATTGAATTATTGTTGTAATATGAATTGTATGGATTGTTATGGATTGTTTTATGTGAGCTGTTGTCGTATTATGGATTGTATTTATTGTAATATGAATATGAATTGTATGAGTTGTTGTACTGTGCTATACTAATAACAGATTTGTCTTTAATTTATGAATTGTACTTACTAATAATATGGTTTTGTAATATGTTTTAGTAATGTAACGACTCAACCAGTTATCCAACTGAATACGCAGCAAATTTTTTATTTTTTTTATATGACAGAAGGGTGTGCGGCGCGCTCCACTGCCTGTGCGCGGCGCGCACAAGGCCTGGTCAGCTTCTGTCCGAGATTTCCAATTTTTAATTAAAGATCTCCCACTCCCTGACACTTTTAGACGAAACGCTTTTCACAACATATAATATTAGATAAAACTACCACGTTCCAATAATAAAACGAGTTTTACAACACCGGGCCCACATCGGCCGTTTTACGACTTTCGTACAAAATACAAGTTTCAATCCCAATTTACATTTAGACGAGTTAGGACTCTATAACATAACCCGATACCAAGAGCATAATCTCGGGGACTACCAAATCCCCAATCCGCGTCCGTATATCCAAAAGCTACCCCATCGAGCCCAAGCGCTCCTACGCAACTAGTCTAACAACTAGCTAGCCACATGACACAATACCTGAAAAAGGTAAACAACGAGAGGGGTAAGCTAACGCTTAGTGAATGCAATAGTTATACATATACATATATAACCTACTTACTTGCAATCACTTACACAATACCGCATACAAGCTAGCAATTCGACAACCATGCAAACATCATGCATAAACTAATATCCGCAATTCACAATAAGCTAGCAATACCAATAGCATATAGTTCACAATTAAATATGCTAATACAAAATTCACACAACCATGTTTAACCAATCGTACAAGGGAACGGTACTCGCGAAAGACCGTCGGGGTTCATAACATCCATTAGTGTACATACGCCGCGTAACCACTAATCCCCCGGGTGATGTCTTGAACACTGCGATTAACTCACCTCCATGACAATGTGGTGTCTTGAACACCGCAACAATTCCACATGTCAATCAAACCAATGAGTGGTGTCTTGAACACCGCGACAATTCCACTCCCATGACAATGTGGTTTCTTGAACACCACGACAATTCCACATGTCAATCAAACCAATGAGTGGTGTCTTGAACACCGCGACAATTCCACTCGTTACATAGAATGTGGTGTCTTGAACACCGCGACAATTCCACATGTCAATCAAACCAATGAGTGGTGTCTTGAACACTGCGACAATTCCACTCGTTACATAGAATGTGGTGTCTTGAACACCGCGACAATTCCACATTCCACGCTATACAAATAAATACATTATATACATACACGTATAATTATTCCACTCACCTTGGATTGCCCGCACAAGTCATGTATGTAACTCGCATCCAAACGCAACCGAGCAAGCCTTTATCTATAATACGCATATAGGTATACACATAATCAACATACATTCTCTACAAGAGAATTCGACGCCAACACCTTTAACCAAGGGTTTATACCTACATCCACAACCCGCCCATTTAGACATCTAACGTGGATTTCACCAATTACCACTACGGGTGGTAATTTCGACCCATCAAACAAGTACAATTTATCCTAAATTATACTTGGCACCATTTAAACCAACCTAGGTCTTAACACGAAATTACTACTTAGGTAGTAATCATTTCAAACGCCATTAAACACTTAACAAAAGTGCTTATCATCCAATTAATCCAAAATTAGTGTCATTATCAAATTTGACCCAATTCAATTCACCCATTTGACATAAGTCCCGAAAACATCCTTAGTCACTAACGGCTAGTGATTAACTTTCCAAAACACCATTTAATGCATGAACCAAGCATTTACATACTTGATTCTTCAAATCTTGACACAAAACTTAGTTTGACACCAAATCAAGGTTAACACCCATTTTGTCATACAAACATGTTCTTATGAACATCTAAACACTAACACACTTACAAGCTAGTGATTTAACACCCAAACCATAAAAAAATTCATCCTCAAACCCTAAACCTACAATAATCGGGTTTACTTACACAACACATATAGCAAAACCCCTAAATTCATGAGAAATAGGGTTTAGAACCCTAACAAAACCCTAACAAGCTCAAACCCTAAACATGAACAAGAGTCTTAACAATTAAAATCAAAGTTAGAGCCTACCAACACTACCAAAATGTAGCCAAGAACGAGATGAACAACTTTAACACTAGAGCTTTTGATCGATCAAGCTTCTTCTTCTCCAAAACCCCAAATCTCTCTCTAGAACTCTCTCTCTCTCTCTCTCTAAGAATGGATGAGAGTGTTTAGTGGATGTGAAAATGATACAAAACTAGATCCAATTCTGATGTTAAGGCTACAGATCCGACCCCAAGTGAAAAGACACAATTGCCCTTCATTTAACTCTAATTAACAGAAAACAGAAAATTGTCGCCAGGTGTAGTGCGCGGCGCGCACCCCTAGTCAAGCGCGGTGTAACGACCCGACCAAAACATGTTTGACGGCGCCGTCTACGTAGGTCCCATTACATGGTCATAAGTCTTTAAGACAAAGTTTGAACGAAAATATGTCGCATTCATTTCATAAGTGTGGATGTTTCAAAGTTTACAAAAGTAGTTTCCATAACTAGTACATAACGATGTTTAAAGTACAAATAAAACACGTGCGACACAGTTTAAAGTAGTCAAAAGACGCTCCACATATGCAAGTATACACGATATCCAAAGAAATTATCAAAAAGAAAGTGTGGAAGCATGTATCACCTAATGATCACGGACCTGAGAAAAACATATAAATCTGTCAACGAAAACGTTGGTGAAATCATAGGTTTAAATAAGTAAGTGAGTAAAAGTAAGTCGAACCACAAGATTTGCAACATTGATAAATAATAATACATTCTAAAAGTTAATATTCACGAGCACCCAATTATCAAGGCTTAACATTCCGTCCGTTGAACCCCATTAATAGTGCTAGAACAACACTGTTTCTCGAAAATATATTTCATCCGTAGACGGTAGCGAACCGTCTAAGATGAGGGTTTGTCAAACCCATATGGCCATACAACATAAGTTCACGCCTACACTTACACACTGCAAGAGTAACTAATGATAATCGAATTGAGGATTTTGTTCTAAACTCGTATGTAGAATGTTTGTTTTCATGTACTTGTGTTCACTTAGTTAAAAGAAGCGTTTATGTTTTCTCATCCCAAAATTAAGTTCAAAAGAGTAAAAAGTGGGACTATGATCTCACCTTGAATGCACGAGTAATAAGTACTTCGACAAGTAACGTGAACAAAGAACAATGCTAGTCTCGACCTAAACAAATAGGTTGTATCAATATCGGTAAACACGATAGGTCAAAGATGTTCAATTAGTCCTATGGCTCGTTACGACTCGATTATGTAGCATGTGAAATCAATTTGTCAAGTTTCATGCAAGATACAAGTACAGAAACAAGTTAGAAAGATTGCATAATCATTTGGTTAAGTTTGACAAAAAGTCAAACTTTGGTCGGTCAAAGTCAACGAAAATGTCAACACGTTCAGGTCGGGTCCCGAACTATTTTTCTGAGGTTTTTATTCATGTATAAGAATGTTAGAACAAGTCTCATGTGAATCGGAGGTCCATAGTGTGCCAAACATATAACGGGTGCTTGTACCTGGTCAGTCTCAAATGTCTAAGTCTCAAATCACAACACTTTCAAGCATAAATCGCAAACCGCTAACACTTAGAACTCGTATCTTATATCGTTAGAAAGGTAATTTGACAAAAAACACAACTAAATGCATTTCACCAACCAAAAACATTATTTGCAATAACAGACTTTTCAATCAAATGATCAATCAATGCACACATTTAATGCTTCAAATTTTACAAGTGCGCATTTATGACTCGGGCATTTAATGCATACATACAACACGCCATTTTGTAGATGATCAACAATACAATACAACTAACTACCTACTAACAATAATTCATGGCATTCAATGCATCAAATATCCATTTCAAGCTTATCAAACCCTAACCCAAATTCACCAAAATCATTAATCAAGTTTATGGAGTTTTCTCAAGCAACCTACATATCAATTTGAAGCTAGTGATACTAGGAACAAATTTAATACATGCATTTATAACATTTAACAACATTCAAGCAACCAAATCACCAAATCAAACGCACCAAAGTTTATGTTCATGCTAGTTACTTCAAATAACAAAATCGAACATATAAATCATATATTCATGTTAGACTTGAGCCATAGACACTAATTAACGACTTTATAAGTTCAAAATATCAAGAACACATAATCTAGTGATTTTAGAAAGTTACCCAAATGTAATGAAATCGGTATGGAATCGAAGAGGAAGTTGCAAGGATTCCAAATATGTAATTTGTTTTGATAAACACTTGCTAGATCTTGAATGGATGATGAATTCTTTGTTTGGAGGATTTAGAGAAAATTGGAAAGTATGAAGAGAAAAGGAAAAAGGAAATTAAATTAATGAATGGTGGAAAAAGGGTGTTGACTAGTTGACCTAGTCACACCTTTGATCACTTTGCAACAATGGTCCCTCTAGTTTCATTCGGGTGCGTGAATTACCTAAACGAGATAATTTAAAACGCGTATTAACGAGCGATGTTATAATTATATAACAGACTTTAAATAATTAAATGGAAAAGTAAACGAAAAAAGGCGGGGTGTTACATTACCTACTCCTTAAAAGAAATTTCGTCTTGAAATTTAAGTAGGCGTAGCAGTCGTTGTTTCTTCCTCGAAATCTTGCGTTTCCGGAACCGGGAATAGATGAGGGTATTTCCTTTGCATTTGATCTTGCCTTTCCCAAGTAAACTCGGGTCCTCTTTTGGCATTCCAACAGACTTTAACAATCGGAATTCGGCTTTTTTCAATGTCTTGATGGAGGTGTCCACAATTTCAACTGGTTCCTCCACAAAATGAAGTTTGTCATCAATAGTAAGTTCCTAGAGAGGGATGACGATATCGGGTTCGGCAAGACACTTTTTCAAGTTAGATACATGGAAGGTAGGATGAACGGAGTTCAATTGAAGCGGAAGATCTAAACGATAAGCAACGGTTCCAATACGCTCCAAGATTTCGAAAGGACCAATATACCGCGGATTTAGCTTCCCGCGCTTCCCAAAATGGATTACACCTTTCCAAGGTGCGAATTTTAATATTACTTGGTCACCGATTTGAAATTCGAGGTCGTTGCGTCATTTGTCGGTATAGCTCTTTTGACGACTTCGGGCCGACCTAAGCCTATCTGGGATTTGAACGATTTTCTCGGTGGTTTCGTGAATGAGTTCGGGTCCGGTGATTTGCACGTCGCCTACCTCGGCCCAACAAAGAGGTGAACGACATTTTCGGCCATATAACGCTTCAAAAGGTGCGGCTTTAATACTCGCGTAATAACTATTGTTGTAAGAGAACTCGGCGAGAGGTAAGTGCTTGTCCCAAGCTTTTCCAAAATCAACCACGCAAGCTCGTAACATGTCCTCCAAGGTTTGAATTGTGCGTTTGCTTTGTCCATCGATTTGAGGATGATATGCGGTGCTCATGTCCAAAAGCGTTCCCAACGCTTCTTGCAAGGTACGCCAAAATCTAGAAACAAAATGGCCATCTCGGTCAGAGATAATCGATAAAAGTACACCATGATGGGCTACGATCTCCTTGATGTAAAGTTATGCAAGTTTTTCCATTTTGTCGGTCTCCTTCATGGCGAGAAAGTGTGCGAATTTGGTGAGACGGTCGACAATAACCCAAATGGTATCATAACTGCCCGTCATTTTTGGTAGTTTGGTGATAAAATACATCGTTATCCTTTCCCACTTCCATTGTGGGATCTTGGGTTATTGAAGTAGTCCGGACGGTCTTTGGTGTTCGGCTTTGACTTTGGAACATGTCAAACACTTGGAAACATAAGTAGCTACGTCCCTTTTGATGTTCGGCCACCAATATTGTTGTTTAAGGTCGTGGTACATCTTATTGGCACCGGGGTGAATCGAGTATCGTGACTTATGGGCTTCATCTAAAATAAGACTTCGTAGGTCCCCATATCTAGGCACCCAAATCCTTCCGGTGAAATATCGAAGTCCGGTCTCCCTAACTTCGAATCGAGAGACGAGAATATTCAAAAGCTCGAGTGAAATGTTTTCATCCTTGAGAGCCTCATCTTGGGCTACCCGAATTTGGCTATTAAGGTTTGTGTGGATGGTAATGTTTAAAGCTCGTACACGAAGAGGCACCACTCTTTCTTTTCGACTTAAGGCATCGGCTACTACATTTGCCTTTCCGGGATGGTAACGAAGCTCACAATCATAATCGTTTAAAGTTTCAATCCACCTTCGTTGTCTCATGTTTAGTTGCTTTTGATCGAAGATGTGTTGGAGACTTTTGTGATCGGTAAAGATAGTACTCTTGGTTCCATAAAGATAGTGCCTCCACATTTTAAGTGCAAAGACAACGGCTCCGAGTTCGAGATCATGTGTCGTGTAGTTTCGTTCATGAATTTTGAGTTGTTGAGAAGCATAAGAAATGACTTTCGTTCGTTGCATCAACACACACCCAAAACCATATTTTGAGGCGTCTCAATACACAACAAAATCATCGGTGCCTTCGGGAAGTGACAAGATAGGGGCGGTGGTTAGCTTCGTTTTCAAGATTTGAAATGCGGATTCTTGTTCGGTCGCCCAAACGAATTTTCTTCCCTTATGAGTTAACGCGGTTAGAGGACGAGCGACCAAAGAGAAATCTTTAATGAATCTACGATAGTATCCGGCGAGACCCAAGAATTGACGAATGTGAGTAGGAGTAGTAGGAGTCTCCCATTTACTAATGGCTTCCATTTTTGATGGATCGAGTTTAATACCTTGATCACTTATAACATGACCAAGAAATTGAACTTCCTTCAACCAAAATTCACACTTGGAGAATTTGGCATAGAGTCGTTCTTGTCTCAAGTGTTCAAGCACAAGTCGGAGATGCTGTTCGTGTTCTTCTTCGCTTTTAGAATAAAAAAAATATCATCGATGAACACGATAACGAATTTGTCAAGATACGGTTTGCACACGCGGTTCATAAGATCCATGAACACTGCCGGTGCGTTAGTGAGACCAAATGGCATTACAAGAAATTCATAACTGCCATAACGAGTCCGGAAAGCGGTTTTGGAGACATCTTCCCCCTTAACCCTTAATTGATGATAACCCGAACGGAGATCGATTTTTGAATATACACAAGACCCTTGTAGTTGATCAAAGAGGTCATCGATGCGAAGAAGAGGATATCGGTTCTTAACTGTCAATTTGTTTAGTTCACAGTAATCAATGCACATTCGTAGGGATCGGTCCTTCTTTTTAACAAACAAAATCGGAGCGCCCCAAGGTGAATGGCTAGGTTGGATAAAACCACGATCAAGTAGTTCTTGGATTTGACTTTGCAATTCTTGCATTTAGGATGGAGCGAGTCTATATGGTGCACGTGCTACGGGTGCGGCTCCCGGAATAAGATCGATTTGGAATTCAACCGGTCGATGAGGTGGAAGACCCGGCAATTCGTCGGAAAATACATCGGAATAGTCACTAACAATCGGCACATCATCGATGTGCTTCTCATTGGACTTGACTTTCTTAACATGAGCAAGGATCGCAAAACAACCCTTACAGAGTAGTTTTCTAACTTTAATGCATGAAACGAGGTTGAGTCCGGTGCAACTCTTATCGCCATAGACGATCAAAGGTTCGCCGTTCTCGATAGGAATCCGGATTGCGTTAAGATCACAAAGGATGTGAGATTTCGTTTTGGTTAGCCAATTTATACCGATTATTACATCGAAGCTTCCTAGTTCCATGGGTATCAAGTCAATTTCAAACTCATTACCCAAAATGTTTAACGTACACCCCCGGTAATATTTGTCGGCACTCAATAGTTTCCTGTTGGCCACTTCAATGGTATAAGTGGTATCTAGTGGAAGTGGTGGAGTGCTAAAAGAATGAGTCAAGGTCTTGGATACAAAACATTTATCGGCACCCGAATCGAATAAGCAAGTAACATAGGTGTTGTTGAGAAGAAACGTACCCGTGACTAATTCATTATCATCTCGGGATTCCTTGGTGTTGATGTTGAAAGCTCGGTCGCGCGTATTGGGGTTATCTTTCTTCTTCGGGCATGTGTTTCTATAATGGCTCGTTTGGCCACATTCATAACAAGTGACCGTTTTTAGAGGATTGGGCCCCTTTCGAGCGACGGGGGCAGCGCTTGTGCAATTGTTGGCCTTGTGACCAACTCCCTGGCATCAGTGATAAATTAGCTTGCCACATTCACCCGAGTGGTGCTTGTGACATTTGTTGCAAAAAGGTTGAGTTTCAGCATAACCTTTCTTGCCGTCATTGGTGAAAGGCTTTTTGTTAAAGGTGGTGTTGTTGTAGTTGCTTGATGGAGTGGCTTCCCATTTCCTTTTGTTGCCACCCAATTTGTCCTCAGCCTTAGGAGCCGGCACTACGATTTCATTAACCGTTTCAATCAATTGGCGGGCCATGTTCAAAGCGGCTTGGTGATTAGCGGGTTTGGAGGACATCACACCTTGTTTGATGCTCTTTGGAAGACCATCCATATAGAGTTCAACCCTTTGAGATTCGGGGTTCACGAGATTAGGACACATCAAGGATAGTTCGGCGAAGCGTTGGTTATAGGTCTTGAGATCGTTTCCGACCGCCTTCAAAGTTCTTAGCTCTTGTTCAAGCTTTCGGGTTTCTTCGCGAGGGAAATATTCACAATCATCTTTTCCCTTAAATCGGCCCAAGAGAGGGCATGAGCTTCATCGGTACCCACCGATTGTACATAGGTGTTCCACCATGTAAGAGCGACACCGGTGAGACTGTGGGTGGAGTACTTGACCTTATCTTGGTCCCGACAACCGCTTATTCATATGTGCATTCGTTTGTTCGAACCATCGAGTGAGAGTAACCGGTCCCCCGGTTCTATCATAAGTGTGAGGTTTGCACCCCATAAAAGCTTTGTAGGAGCACCCTTCGCTAGAGTTACCGGCCCCTTGGTTGTTGTTGTTGTTGTTATTGTTGTTGGTGGAGTGATCGGCCATGGCCGCCTCTACGGCGGTGGATATCATTCGTTGTAGAGCTTGTTCGGGATTCTCATGGCATGGCACATGACGAGGAGGCATTGTTCCTTTAAAACAAAAGAATACAGTTGGTTAGTATTCTAAATAATACTAACCGTGATATGGAATAAAGATAGATAGAAAATTATCCTTGACTCGCCTTAAATTCTTTATGTCATAATGTCGGAATGTTCATATGAGTCACCGTAATATAATCCCAGAAATTATATTACCCTAATTCATATGTGCATTCGACATTACTTCATATAGTCAAGGTGGCGCATCAATAAAATTTATCAACGTAAGGTCAAGATCGAATATGGTTAGATATGATAGAAGAGTTCGAGTATAAATGCACAAGTAGTCAAGTAATTCCTACTTCGAGTCTATATGCCGGTTGTAGTCTAGATTCACTAATGTACCCTATGACTCGGGGTTGACACCAATGAATTCTAAATCCCTACAACCAATGCTCTGATACCATCTGTAACGACCCGACCAAAACATGTTTGACGGCGCCGTCTACGTAGGTCCCATTACATGGTCATAAGTCTTTAAGACAAAGTTTGACCGAAAATATGTCGCATTCATTTCATAAGTGTGGATGTTTCAAAGTTTACAAAAGTAGTTTCCATAACTAGTACATAACAATGTTTAAAGTACAAATGAAACACGTGCGACACAGTTTAAAGTAGTCAAAAGACCCTCCACATATGCAAGTATACACGACATCCAAAGCAAGTATCAAAAAGAAAGTGCGGAAGCATGTATCACCTAATGATCACGGACCTGAGAAAAACATATAAATCTGTCAACGAAAACGTTGGTGAAATCATAGGTTTAAATAAGTAAGTGAGTAAAAGTAAGTCGAACCACAAGATTTGCAACATTGATAAATAGTAATACATTCTAAAAGTTAATATTCACGAGCACCCAATTATCAAGGCTTAACATTCCGTCCGTTGAACCCCATTAATAGTGCTAGAACAACACTGTTTCTCGAAAATATATTTCATCCGTAGACGGTAGCGAACCGTCCGAGATGAGGGTTTGTCAAACCCATATGGCCGTACAACATAAGTTCACGCCTACACTTACACACTGTAAGAGTAACTAATGATAATCGAATTGAGGATTTTGTTCTAAACTCGTATGTAGAATGTTTATTTTCATGTACTTGTTCACTTAGTTAAAAAAAGCGTTTATGTTTTCTCATCCCAAAAGTAAGTTCAAAAGAGTAAAAAGTGGGACTATGATCTCGCCTTGAGTGCACGAGTAATAAGTACTTCGACAAGTAACGTGAACAAAGAACAATGCTAGTCTCGACCTAAACAAATAGGTTGTATCAATATCGGTAAACACGATAGGTCAAAGATGTTCAATTAGTCTTATGGCTCGTTACGACTCGATTATGTAGCATGTGAAATCAATTTGTCAAGTTTCATGCAAGATACAAGTATAGAAACAAGTTAGAAAGATTGCATAATCATTTGGTTAAGTTTGACAAAAAGTCAAACTTTGGTCGGTCAAAGTCAACGAAAAAGTCAACACGTTCGGGTCGGGTCCCGAACTATTTTTCTGAGGTTTTTATTCATGTATAAGCATGTTAGAACAAGTCTCATGTGAATCGGAGGTCCATAGTTTGCCAAACATTTTTCTTATTTTGACCAAGGAGGTCAGAACCTGGACATGTTACATGTCGCGCCGCGACCCAAGACTGCCGCGCCGCGGCATATAACGGGTGCCGGTACCTAGTCAATCTCAAATGTTTAAGTCTCAAATCACAACACTTTCAAGCATAAATCGCAAACCGCTAACACTTAGAACTCGTATCTTATATCGTTAGAAAGGTAATTTGACAAAGAACACAACTAAATGCATTTCACCAACCAAAAACATTATTTGAAATAACCAACTTTTCAATCAAATGATCAATCAATGCACACATTTAATGCTTCAAATTTTACAAGTGCGCATTTATGACTCGGGCATTTAATGCATACATACAACACGCCGTTTTTTAGATGATCAAGCATACAATACAACTAACTACCTACTAACAATAATTCATGGCATTCAATGCATCAAATATTCATTTCAAGCTTATCAAACCCTAACCCAAATTCACCAAAATCATTAATCAAGTTTATGGAGTTTTCTCAAGCAACCTACACATAAATTTGAAGCTAGTGATACTAGGAACACATTTAATACATGCATTTATAACATTTAACAACATTCAAGCAACCAAATCACCAAATCAAACGCACCAAAGTTTATGTTCATGCTAGTTACTTCAAATAACAAAATCGAACATATAAATCATATATTCATGTTAGACTTGAGCCATAGACACTAATTAACAACTTTATAAGTTCAAGATATCAAGAACACATAATCTAGTGATTTTAGAAAGTTACCCAAATGTAATGAAATCGGTATAGAATCGAAGAGGAAGTTGCAAGGATTCCAAATATGTAATTTGTTTTGATAAACACTTGCTAGATCTTGAATGGATGATGAATTCTTTGTTTGGAGGATTTAGAGAAAATTGGAAAGTATGAAGAGAAAAGGAAAAAGGAAATGAAATTAATGAATGGTGGAGAAAGGGTGTTGACTAGTTGACCTAGTCACACCTTTGATCACTTTGCAACAATGGTCCCTCTAGTTTCATTCGGGTGCGTGAATTACCTAAACGAGATAATTTAAAACGCGTATTAACGAGGGATTTTATAATTATATAACAGACTTTAAATAATTAAACAGAAAAGTAAACGGAAAAAGGCGGGGTGTTACACGCGGCGCGCACGATGGTCCAAACAGTCTGTCAGCTTTTAAATTTCCTCCACGCTTCACACACTTAATGTGCCTCATTTTTACTCTATGTACAAGAATTATTTGGGTCTTACAAGTAAGCTGAGTATACATATACTTATCATTTTGTTAGTTCATATATTGATCCTAATGTTTGTTTAATGTTTTAAACATACTTATGATTTTTGAAGTTAGGCTTAAACTTTCATTTGTATATATGACTGTAAGTTTTTGATTCATTTGCTTCTCATATATTTTTTTTATGATGTTTTCATTTTCAGTTTCATGCAGCGTTAGGCGTTTTAGTTTTTGCTTTTTTGTTGGTAAAACAATAGTGGATTATTGCTTCATTTTTAGTTTGACAAGTTGTGTCAAAGTCTTATTAAATAAAGCTTGGTCTATTATCGGTTGTGTAGGATATAATTGTGTTTCGTTGTAGTTTGTATGCCCCAAAAATCAGCAGGTGAAATGTGCCGTGCGAATTGCTAGCTAGCGTTAAAATTGTATAAACCTTAGAGCAGCAACGCGCGAACCCTCAATTCTTGTTTTCTTCAAATGACGTTCTTTTTTTCTTTTTTTTGTTGCCAACAACGTGGGCTCACTATAACTCGGTTATCAACAAATATTGTACTACAACTTATCATTTATGAATTTTAATTAAAAGTTTTCATAATGACTATAGACAATTTATTAAATAAATATTTATTACCTATATCACTATTCACTATATACATTAAAAGAGAGTCTAATAATTGTTTTCAAAACCCCCTTAATTACCGTTAGATTAGAAAATTACATCAGAATACCCCTTGATCCAACGAACCCTAATCATCCACTTAAAATATTAGCTAATAAATCATTCTTAATCAATATTATACCCTTAATACCCTAAAAAAAACGCGGACCTTAAAAATTTCTATTCGGATCATCCTGACCAAAATACGGAAACAAAGTTATGAAATCACAAGTAGGGTTTATAAACTCACAATCACGGAGCTTCTAACAAAATTAGGGGTTTCAATCGTTTTATCAATCAAATGTTTCATTCATTCACGCTCCTAATTAACATCCCTATCATCTTCTTCTTTCTTTCTCTTCCAATTGCCTAATCTATCTCAATTAACCCATCGATACATCTGATTTTGATCTTCAACATGGCAGACCACAAGATTTCTGTTGGTACCCTTTCTTTAGATATTGCGAGACCCTGATTTCAATCAATTTAGGGTTTCGATTGAGTATATCGATTAAAAGAGCTACGTTCAAGTAAACTATAATGTTTCGTTTCTCAGAATCGTGAAGCGGCCAGAAAGAGAAGGTAATAAAGTTTTGTAAATTATTTCTAGCGGTGATCTATAAAGATGTCAACAGTGCCACATTTGTGGCAAATTGTGTTACAATATATTATTTGAAACCAGTAAAAAATTATTCAAACATTATTCTAAGTAAACAAAACCTCATAAGGTGTGTTGATAAATTGTTACATTATTAGTGTAATGAAATATATTTTTTAATCATACATAATACAATAGTTTTTTTTTATAGAATTCAATAAGAGAAGAGTTAAGACTTGAGAGTGTTTGTTAGTCTGCCAAGCCAGACCCGTTGTAGTATAACCTGACTAAAAGTTTTCCCTTTATGAATCAAACCTTTGTTGACCCATCACCCAATCTGCCCATTTTGCACCTCTTAATGATCTATTTTAGCTGTAGAGTAACATTTTGACTGGACTTACAATAAGTATGTATGTGTGTACGTGTGTATGTTTGTACATATTTTCGCTTATTAATTTGTATTTTGTATTTCCTTTTAAATGTGTAGGCATATGTGCAACAGTTGGAAAATAGTCGGTTGAAACTTACACAACTAGAACAGGAGGTCCAGCAAGCTTGAAAGAAGGTTTACTGTGAGAGACGTGTGTGTGTGCGAGCGCGCACAAAGATTGTAGTTCATTTGAGCCATTCTCGATATATATTCACAGATTATAACTTCAATTTTTGTCTTATTGTAGCGTGTTGTAGTTTTAAACACAGGTGACCAGACTCAAACGAATGGTGGGAACTGTATGTATTATACAGTTTTCTATATAATCTGTACTTATGTTTGTTTTGGTTCTTGGTTGTTGGTTACATAAATATTGACTATAGGTGTTTTGTTGACAATTCAACTCAGGTTCATTGGCTTTTGTAACCGAATATTCACGTTGGTTAGAAGAGCAAAACAAACATATAAGTGAGCTCAGAACAGCAGTTACTTCACATAAAAGTGACATCGAGCTTCGTTCTTTAGTCAAAAATGCCGCCTGGCATTTCGACGACTTTTTTTTTAGAATTTTTTTTAGGGTCTTTAACTTTAACTAACAATCTTGGATCGGATACTAAATAGTGGTTACTCTCACAACTATACAACACTTCTTTTTGGTGATCAGTTAAAAATTGCTATAAATTTTATCTTGTTAGTGATTATTTTTGGTTATATATTAGTGGTATAATCTTGCAACTTATTGCAAATTTTATGTCTTGATGACAATTCTATTATGTTTCACATTTTATGATCTATCTGAGTCAGTTTTTTGTTTACCATGTAGTTGCTTATATCAAACTGACTTACTTTGTTATTGTTGATTGATAATGGCAATAAATTTGAACTTATAGAATTGGAGGATGCTGATTCAGATGTCGATAACTTTGGGCATTTATTGGTAAGGTCAACCTCTCTGTTATTTACTTATTGTTATTATGATTATTAATTGGAATGCAACGATTACAGAAGTGTATGGGAAAATTATTCAACATCAAGAACATTTATATTAGAGAAACTATCATTTCGTCGAGTAGGCCAATGAAACCCGAATGGTCCAATTAATGATGTTGCCTTTAATACTTTTCAACTAGGTTGAAGGAAAGTCGATACATATAGATCTTTCTATCAATCCGAGAGCCTAAATGAAGATGACTACACATTCTGCATTTCAAAAGGTGAACATGACTCCTTATATGGCTCACATCAGGTCTTACATGACATGCTTGATCATAGTTATGGTTAGTTTTTATTTATTTATTTATTTATTTTTTACAGAAATAACATCTTTGTTGATTGCAGTTAGTATGTACATTAGATTAGATGTATTTAAAATCTTTTTATGTATAACTTCTCATTTTCAGTTTCTGAATGGTGTCAGGCTTTATAACTATTCACAGACTGAAATTTTTAAATCAGAAGTGGCAAGAAGGATGTGTGGGTAACAATTTAATATGTGTGTGTGTTCAAATATAATTTTTTTTAATTTGCAGGTCAAAACGTGTTTGGGTTGAAACAGGTTATTTTTTCACATTGAAACATATGAGAGTGGGTCCACCTAGAAATACTTGTGTCCATTCCTAAAATTCATTTATAATCTAAATAACTGAACAAACACTACGATGTTAGACGACCCAAATCAACCAATTGATACGTAAATGGGTCAAAATTGCCACCTTTAATGTAAAGTGATAGGTCAGATCATGTTGAGATTGAGAGAAATGATAAGATAAAGAGAGATTCGGTATGTAAGCATGAGACTCGGTATTAGAGAGAATCGGTACAATTACATTCCACAGCTTCTAGAACTCGGTTACAATGCACTGGCTATCTAATTAGGACTACTTAGGTTCCTTATATAGCCCTCTTCTAAGGAACCTTCATTTAAGCTTATTTTCACATTAACACTATACCACTTCGGGGTCCTAACAATCTCCCCCTTAGTGTTAAATGTAAACTTTACAACATAATCCTATTTTGAAATCTTGAGAGGTCCAAACGTTAGTTTCCATCGTGTGCCATCTGGTTTTGAAACTTCTACTTGATTTTCTGAAACTTGTTTAGAAGGTTTCCAGACACCCCACGCTTTTCTTGGATCTCCCTCATATAATGGATATTCATCCATTTCCTTGAAATATTTTCTCTTTCTCTGTCCACGAAGTATCTCAAACTGTCTTGTACGAACTCGGAGTTTCAGACGATCTCTTATATACTTTATGAATTCTCCAAGACCCATTATCATGTTAATGTCATGGAACTTGCTTTGATGAATCTTAAGATACTTCAGTGCAGCCTTAAGTGTTCCATCTGAATATTTGTTCAGCTCTTCAGTACGAATGAACACCTTTTCTTTTTGAGAATTTACAAAAACAAACCCTTCGGGTTCGAATTGCATTTGAAACATCCTCATATCCTTCAGTCCCTCCGTAAATTGATTCGGACACGTAATTCGAATCTTTTTCCTTTTTGCTTCGAGACCTATTTGAAAATCTTCACGTCTCATCAGTTCAATTGTCTCCATCATGTATCTTTTCACAGCTTCCAAAGCTTGAGCCTTAGCAAAAGGTCAAATGATGATGATACTGAGGTAGTTGTAGATGTGAATGATGTCAAGCATGTCAAGATTATGAAAATCTGCTTCTGTGAACTTGTACTCTTTCTCATCTTCTCTAATAACGTGGAACTGACTGATGACGTCTTTCTTTTCGCTTATCTCTACTCCGACTCGAGTAATATTCAACACTTCTGAAATACGATATTTTCTTTGAAGCCACAAATCATCTTCATCTTTGTTGATATGTTTTCTCCACATAAACTCATACCAATTCCTTTCACTTGCTGGAAGCAATCGTGAACCTATATAAGTAAACCTTTTACTCCTTGGTAATTCATTGATGCGGAAGATCTTGTAAGCATTTTCCTCGATGAATGTGTTTCGTAACGTTATAAAATCATGTTCTACTCCCAACAATAGTCTTTGCTCCTGATTCTTAAAGAATATTCCATGATTGTATTTGAATCTGGAATTCACTGTTTCACTTGATGTAGGTGTACCAGAAGTTGAACTTTCATTAGCATTTGTTGGATTTGAACTCGATGAGGGTGTAGAATTTGATGAATGACCAGTAGGATTTGTTGCATCATCATCTTCAATATGATCAAAGATCTCATCTTCATTTGGATTAACATAAAGATTGTCTTCATCGTCATCAAAAGAATCCATTTCATCATCACTTTCTATTACTGGTTCAGGATTCCCTTTATCTACAATCTCTACATCTTCCGGAATTGAAGATACTGATGATAACTTGCTTAGAATGACAAATCCATCGTCATCCGTCTCTTCAAGATAGAAATCACTCAAGTTAAAATCCTCATCTACCAGTCCACTATCAGCCTCATTATGAACAACTGGAATTATAACTTGCTCAGGCTCCTTATCATCAATTTCATCATGTGTAGATACCATTTCTGATTCCATCTGAACTTGTTGAGCTTGTGAAGCTGATGAAGACCTTACACCACCACCCTTAGTTGAAATGTTTACCGTTAGATATTCTCCATCTACTCCTATCTCCCCCTCATGGCTATTCTGAGGATCAGAATCGTCATGTTCATCATCACGGTGAGGACTCAACGGAGAAGAGCAGGAATTAAGTGGATATCGAACACGAGCACGAAATAATGCTTAAAGCGAAGTGCATCGAAGAACATCTAGATTGACTCTAGAAAACATACGACTGAAATATTCTTGCTCCAAAGCATCATAGAAAAATGGTAAACGAGAAGGTGATGGTGGAAAAGTAACAATAGGAACACTAACAGCAGCAACTGTTGAAGGCGATGTCGGTGGAAGTGTTTGAGTTCCGTGAGGGCAGGTAAGGATGATTGTGCGATATTATTCTTATATGTAGGGCTGTACATACAACTAGTCAGATTCGTGATATCCCCTTCTGATGGAGGTTGGGTAACAACCGGAGTTGTCACCGGCGAAGTTTCTTTCGAAGCATCTGCCTCCATGACTTTGGTCTCATGGGACTCTGACAGGGTAGTAGAACTACCCGTCTGTTTAGTTCTCGCAGAGATATTGCTATCCCCGACTCCTAAAATTATTGATATACCATGAGGTGGCACATCTCTTTCAGTTAAAGACTCTTCCTCCAGACCCTGAGATTCAGAATCCGGAAGAGAAGTGGTTTGAACCAATGGATCACTTTCATGAACCAAGGGAACAGTCTGCTAGAAGTCTGATAAATATCCCGAAGGATTGTCATGTTGACTCGTTTCCAGGGGACGCGGCAGATCTTCCTCATCAAGATAAGCCGGACCTCGAGACCATGTTGTACGTTGAAGTACAGGAGGATTTCCAGCCGATACGCAGGGTGCCTTTTCAAGATTTTTCGGCTCCCCTTCAGCCGTTCTGGACTTCAATGATTGAGTTTCCTTAATCGATTGAGTCAACGCAGACTTTTCTGCAGAGGAAGACTTTACTTCCTTAGATGCCGAAGCACCTTGCTTTGTAGGATTTATTATTAAGTCCTATTTAGATTGGATGGGCTTAGTGGTCGTTTTACCATCCGTGCGTTTAGATCTCTTGCCTACCGAAGCTTGCGCTTCATTTAGCGTAGGGCTTACTGTTATTCTTGAATGTGATACGGAGATGGGTGAGGGTGACCTAATTGGCTCTAGGTCTTGGTCTGTATCACCACTGGTTGGAGTAACTGTTTGGCAGATGATGGGTGTCGAAGTCCTAGATCTAGTTACTCGTTGGGTTGGCGGAGTCTGAATCATCTCATCAGGCATGTATCGAGTTCTCTTAGGAGAATGTTCAGGAGATGATTCAGATACTGTTGCTGAAGTGTCACTGCTTACTTCGGGTGTTGTGGAAAGGGTTGGTTCAATCCTAGTTGGACTAGGTTCCCTGATCCTCACGGGTTGAGCTTGGTGTGCTACCCTAGATCGTTTGAGGTTCACCCTAAGTGGAGGATTAGCTGGCCCGGGTGGTTGAACTACAGGTTCCTCTACAACCTCTGGGGCTGAAACCACGGCAGGTTCAACTTGTTCTTGTTGTACCGGGTTCGGAAGAGGTATTCCTACAGCCTGAAAATAAGAACGCATACGAGCGTCTTGGGGTTCAGCTAGCCTTACTAGCCAATTTGGAATTGGCGCAGTGAATTGATTATCAGACACCATAGGGGTGTTCATCTTCAGCTCTCCAAACCTTTTCATCTGTAATCCATGTGTACCTGGTACAAAGATATTTGCATTTCTACAAGCATTGATAGCATCATGGATAAAGATACAGAAAAACCTTTCGCAAGGGATGTATGAACCCCTTGGCTTTTCAACCTGTGCCTGAACCAAATCCCATATAAGTTCTGCATAATCAGGATTCTCTACTCTTGTGAATGAGTAGAAAAGTTTGAGCATCGGCACAGTTAAGCTATCAGATCCACTTCTTATCGTCAACAAGCATCTGTTGATGATTGAGAAGATCACATACCACCTTGAGTGCAGATATTTCTTCTAAAACTTAGCTGGTGGAACATTGGTAGCTCCAACATAACCAAGATCAAAGACAGAAGTCATCATTTGCTGAGTAGCAGGAAAAGCAGGAGCATTCTGTACAAGAGGAAGTCTGAATATCCTCCTGAAGTCTGCTTTTGTGATACTCCTGAATCCTTGTGCTCCTCTCAGCCTAAATTCAAATCTGGCTGGTTCGCCCTGTGGATTAGTAGCATTTGGTTGTGTAGCCTCCACAAATCTGATTGATCTATTAAGAATATCCAAGTCTGTTTCTGGCACACTAACTGTGGAGCTCAGAGCAGGCCATAAAGTATGCCTCTCTAGAATTGCAGTCCAATATTTGCAGGGAATATTGGTTTCAGAGTTGATAAAGTGATTGTTCGCCATTTAGCTGTATAAATAAGAAATAGAAGACCACAAGATATTTAACAAAAAGCATATATCTCTATTCTTATTTGCCTTTGAAATCCTTTTTATATTTTTAAATTTTAAGATTTTTATGGTTTTTCAAATATAAAAGTCTTTTATTCTCAAATATGAACAAATAATTGACAACCATGACATTCATATGATATTCATCTTAGTACAAAATCATCATGCAAAGTCAATTATATAACACAAGGAATCAAAACAACACTTAGTCAATTTCAGCACAATTCAAGCAGATTCGGTAGTTATGAAAACTTTAGATTCTGTAACCAAATAAGCTTGAGTTTTCATATCAGAAAAACATAGAATAAACATGTTAAGTGTTTGAAGATAAAAATCAGAAAATTTCAAGGTACCAAATTTCAGACTCGGTATCAAGAAGGAAAACCAGATTCGGTATCTTCAACAATTAACAGAAAGTCACTCAAACATGCATATTCTATCACATATCATGTAATTTCACAACCATGATCAAACAACTATTCAATTACAAGCATATTAACATGTTAATTGTATGAACAAATTCGGTATCAAGATAAGAACACATTCGGTAGATACAGAATCCATCAAATAAGTAATTAAACATGTAATCAGGCTCGGTCAAATGATAGATCAGTCAATTTAACTCAGATTAGACAAGATTTCATGTTGATTTTCCAAATCAATTGAGTTTAATCAAAGATTAATTGAAATCGACTCAGACTCGGTATAATCAACAAGATTTCAAAAATTAAAGATCATAATCCAGTTATTTTGAACTTTTCTGGTTGATAAAAACATAATTATCTCAGATCTACAATAATATATCTTAAACATTGATTAAAATGAACAATTACCAAGAATTTGAAGAAACAGAATGACGGACTCGGTAGAATTAGGCAGATTCGGTATAATCAAAAGACTCGGTAGGTAATTAATAATAGTAAAAGTAATGTTTGACTTTGACTCTCCTTTTATAGATACCGAAGGTAAAATACCGAATGGGCTTTACAGAATGGGCCTAATATACCTAATTCAGTCCAATTTTTCAAAACATAAACAATTTAACTTCAAATCTTGACAAATTGATTTTTCCTCTTGAAATCCATTTCAATCTTTTCATGAAAAACAATTCTGAGACAATTTTTTTAAAAACTTTGAACTTACCGAATCTGTACAGTTGGTTGTAAGACTCGGTAAAATGCTAAAAATAGCATTTATTTAGTAAAATTTAAATATTTTTGGATTTTATCTTTTCCAATTTTTATGAATTTTTCAAAATAAGATTTGTACTTAAAAGAACTTTGAATTTTATACAAAGTACAAATCTCCAGTGATACCAATTGTTGACACGAGTTGTATACTGAGATATATACAAGCCATAGTGAATTATTTCAGATAAAAACAAAGAAATTTTGAATTCACTTTAGAAAAACAATATTTTTGAATAATTTTCTCATTTTCTCCCTTTTTCTCCCCCTCAAAATGTGATATACAAGAAAGTAAATCAACATTTTGATTATGTTCCCAAGAAAATGAATCAACTCCCTCTTGAAATAGGATATCAATGAGTTACCTCCCCCTTGCGTAACCATTGAACAAATGTACCAAGGAAGTTATCATTAATCTAAAGGCAGTCCCTTAAAGAAAAATTATCTAAAGCACTGAAACTTAGTTGCTCCCCCTAGAAAGTATCTACTCCCCCTAAACACAAGATCCCAAAAATAAGTCCCAACAGATCTAAGGAATATCAAGCACTATACTCTACCATGCCAATCTCTTTGATCAAGAATTTTTGCCTAAGTTCATCTAAAGGTTTAGTGAACATGTCAGCTAACTGCACTTTAGTAGGCACAAAGTATAATTCTACATCCCCTTTCTCTACATGGTCCTTAATGAAATGATAACGAATATCTATGTGTTTAGTTTTAGAATGCTGAACCGGGTTGCTTGTTATTACAATAGCACTTTGTGAATCACAATAGATCGGGGTCTTAGAAATCTTAAAGCCATAGTCCAAGAGTTGAGTTTGCATCCACAAAACTTGTGAACAACAGTGAGCTGCAGTAATGTACTCAGACTCAGCTGTTGATAAAGACACACAGTTCTGCTTTTTGAATGACCAACCAACTAGCCTATTCCCCAACATCTGAAATGATCCAGATGTGCTTTTTCTATCAACATGGCAACCACCATGATCCGCATCAGTATAAGCAGTGAGATTGAATTCGGATCCATGAGGATACCAGATCCCAAGGTTAGGTGTACCTTTAAGGTATTGAAAAATCCTAACAACCGCTTTGGAGTGAGATTTCTTAGGGTTGGACTGAAAGCAGGCACAAACAGTTACGGCAAGTGTAATGTCTGGTGGACTTGCAGTCAGATACATTAAAGAACCAACCATGCTTCGATAAAGCGTAATATCAAAGGGTTCCCCATTAGTATCAGCATCCAGTAAAGTCCTCATTGGGGTTGTCATTGGTTTTAAAGCAGTCATTTTAAAACGTTTTAGCATATCATTGATATACTTTATTTGACTGATAAAAATCCCATTTGGTAATTGTTTTACTTGTAACCCCAAGAAGAAAGTTAACTGGTCAAGCATGCTCATTTCGAATTTGCTGGCCATAAGGTCACCAAATTCTTTACATAAGGCCGGGGACGTGGAACCAAAAATAATATCATCAACGTAAATTTGAACCAAGAGAATGTGACCGTGGTTTTTACGGATGAATAGCGTTGTATCAATCGTTCCACCAGAGAAGCCATTGTCTAGCAAATACTTTGTTAAGGTCTCGTACCATGCACGCGGTGCTTGCTTTAGACTGTATAAAGCTTTCTCCAAGTAGTAAACGTGGTTTGGATGAATGGGATCGATAAAGCCCTCTGGTTGATCAACATAGACTTCCTCTTCAAGATAACCATTTAGAAAAGCAGTTTTGACATCCATTTGAAACACCGTGAACTTCATATGAGAAGCAAATGCAAGGAAAAGACGAATTGCCTCAATCCTAGCAACCGGAGCAAACATTTCGTCATAATCAATGCCTTCTTGTTGTCGATATCCTTTGGCCACAAGACGTGCCTTGTTTCGAACCACAATTCCATCAGAATCTTTCTTGTTCTTGAAAATCCACTTTACCCCTATTGGTCGTTGACCCGTTGGTCTTGGAACTAATCGCCATACTTTCAATCGTTCAAATTGATTGATCTCGTCTTGCATTGCAACTACCCAGTATGGATCTAGTAAAGCTTGAGCAACCGTTGTTGGTTCAATCTTACTAAGAAAGGCTGTGAATAGACACATATTCTGAGTAGCCCTTCGAGTTGACACTGGAGCAGATGCGTCACCAATAATAAGATCTATTGGATGACTTTTAGTCCATCGGGTGTGTGGAAGAGGTTGTACATCCGTGGTATCCATTGAAACATCAACCGTTGTTGACGTTGAGCCTTGATCCGCTGGATCTGATGTAACATTATCTAATGGATTCAATAGAGTTTCTGGAGAAACAGCTGGAGTTGTATCAACTGATGAATCTTGAATTGGTTCAAGATTATCAGTAACAGGAGGTTGGAGGGAGGATGAAGAAGCAACAGGTGAATTAGTTGGTGTTGAATCTTCATCAAAAAGACTTTGAAGAGTCTCCACAGTAGTTGACTGTGATGGTGTAACCAGTACGGCTTGAACATTTGAATCCCGTTGAGGAGTATAAAGATTATCAAACAAGATATCCAGTTCCTCTGATGTAACCGTAGGAACACCCTTCTTCGAGAAAATTGAGTTTTACGTGGAAGAAGTAATAGCCAGGTTAGGATCGAGTTTTGAACTGAGTTGTTCAAAAGCCATTCCCGAAAATTCATCGAACTTGACGTTAATGCTCTCTTTAATCATCTTTGTCCGCTTATGATAAACACGATAAGCAACTTTGTTCGAGGAATAACCAAGAAATATGGCCTGATCGCCATGAGGATCAAACTTTCCGAGGCTATCAAAATCGTTAAGCACATAGCATATACAACCAAAAACACGAAAATATTTGACATTCGGGCGTCTACCATATAATAACTCATATGGAGTTTTATCAAAATGTTTGTTTACAATACAACAATTTTGGGTATAGCATGCAGTTGAAATGGCCTCCCCCCACATTTTTGGAGGTAATTTGGAGTAGGCAAGCATCGTTCGTGCTGCTTCGCACAACGTACGATTACGTCGTTCGACTACTCCATTTTGTTGGGGGGTCCGAGCAGCAGAGAACTGATGTTCAATGCCTTTGTCTTTCAAATAACTATCAAGCGGGTCATTCTTAAATTCCGTCCCATTATCAGTTCTGATGCTCTTAACATGTTTGTTAAAAGAGTGTTGAATCTTTTAAATGAATTCAATGATAATGGCGGGGGTTTCTGACTTAGTTCGCAAAAGAAAAATCCATGTAAATCGGGTATAGTCATCAACAATGACAAGCACATGTTTCTTGCCACCGAGGCTAGAAATACACATGGGTCCACATAAGTCCATATGCAATAATTGCAAAGACGATGAAGTACTGGAGTTTTGCTTAAGCGGATGATTAGTCCGTTTCAGCTTACTCATCGCACATGATGGACACACATGATGCTTATCATATTGAAAGGTTGGAATACCATCAACTAAATCTTTAGAGACTAGTCGATTGATACCCTTGTAATTCAGGTGTGACATCCGATGATGCCATAACCATGAATTTTCTTTGGTAGAACGAGTGGCCAAACACATGGTTGCATGTGATGGTGCATCATTGAGGTCAATAGTATATAGTGAAGCACAACGTTTACCAACAAGAAGATCATTCCCTCCGGTGGATTGCACCGAGCATTGTTGACGTTCAAACAAAACTTTGAGATCTCCATCGCAGAATTGGCTCACACTAAATAAACTGCACCCCAAACCCTCAACATATGAAACCCGTTTGATTGTTATGCCATTTTGCACAAAATCTCCGTAACCCATTATTGTTGCAATCTCATCATTTCCGAATGTAACCGTTCCTAGGAATTTGTCAATGAAGTTGACAAGCAAGGATTTATCGCCCGTCATGTGTCGAGAACAATCGGAATTGATATACCAAACACATACATCGAAACCCTGTAAATGTGAATTTCCTAGAGTTTAGGTACCCAAAGTTTTTTGGGTCCTTTCCGGTTAGTACCAACAATAAACTTTGGATTAACAACAAACTTTGGATCAATGATGAAATAATCACGTATAGCATCATGCAGTTTAGACAATAAAGCATCATTTAAAACCACATTACATGAAGCATCATACGCAATATCAATCTTTACATCGTTATCAGAAGTCTTAACACACAATTTATTCCAAGTAGATGTTTTGTTCACAGACGAAAATTGAAAAACATGAGATGATTTCCTAGGCCGACTAGCAGATTGCTTTGGTTTGGTTGCTACTTTCTTAGTCGTGGACTTAGGAACCCATACAGATTTGTAATTCATGTTTGGATTATGACCTGTGACACGAAAAACACCTTTGTTAGTTAGACGTCCAAACTTTTTAGTTGACACATGAGATGACTGATTTTGTAGAATTTCCAATTTGATTGTACGTTCTTTTGCATCATACTCACTTAAATCAGGTTTAGAACTTGTGTGTGTTGTGGACTTAACTGATTTCTTTAAAAGACTCTCTTTTGAAGTTTTTGTCATAGGAATCATAGGAATCTTTTCAGTTAACACAGAACCATTTGGAAAATGAACCTTTTTAACAATATACTGAGTTGTAGAAATAACTTTCGAACCATGATTGCCAAATTGAGAACGTAGAGGATTTTTAAGAATAGTAATGGGTTTTACATCCTTAGATGTTGTTGTTCCCTTCCCCTTCTTAGTAATCCCACCAGTACATTCAAGCACATTGGTTGCAACATTAGACGTTTGCTTAAGTGTGTTAGTCTGTTTCATTTGAATTATCTTTTGTTTTAAGCTTTTAATCTCAAGACATAATTCTTCAGCATAAACTATCACTTCACCCTCCTTAAAAGCATAAGTACATTCTTTCTTAGGCAGTGAAGGCAATTTATCACACAAAGTAAGCATTTGTTCTAATGATTGGCACTTAAGTTGCAAGTCAATATTCTCCTGTTCAAGTTGAGCTACTATACGATTCAAATTACGTACAGCAGGCAAATGCAAGTAATAATCATGCAAAGGATCAAGTTGACTTTCAAAATCTATCAAAGGTTCAATGTTCGGTTCATCCTGAGGTTCTACTTTATCATCTAAAGAATTTTGACCTAGAGAATCTGTCTCAAAGAAGACAGTTAGTTCATGTGCTAGGTCTGCACGGAAAACATCATCTGGACATGCAGTTAAAGTTGGTAGAATTGGTTTCACATCAAAAATTGGTTCATCAAACACCTCATCTATTGCAGTAATGCTAGAACTAGGTTTGTTAAACACTTCATTCTCAAGCATTAAAATGTATTTCTCTAGCATGAGTGTTGGGATATAAACCAGTCTACGCTTAGACACATAATCTTCACGTTGCATGTTCTTTTCAGTTTCAACAAGATTTTTCAAGAAATCAGGATTCGATTTACCTATCTTAGCATTGATTTTTTCATACATTAAGCTAATTTGATGGTATTTCCTAGATTTACGATTTACAATAATATCATCAAAATCAGCATCAGAAGCATGTACAAAATGCGATGGTAAACCAGCTTGAAAATAATCAGAATGATATAATCCTGGAATCTTTTTGGAAGCATCTTCCAAAATTTTCGGATCTTCATAACCCAACCCCCACTTTTTACCATGAATCGTTTTTAGTCTATTCATGAAAATCGTTTGTTTTGAAAGTTTCATATCCATGATTGCTTTGGATTGCTCTGTTCGATAGAGTTTTTCCTCATATCGAGCAAGTTGTGCTTTCATTTGAAAAGATTCTTTTGACAATAAAGAAATTTCAGTGTTCTTTTCAATTATGGTGTTTTCCAATTGAACGATTTTCTTGTTTAGTTTTGAAAGTGTGGGTTCATGTTGGTTTTTCAAATCAGAAAGATCTTTTTCTAAAAATTGAACTTTTTCTGCAAGTCGTTCCGATTTTAAACGATAATCAGTTCTTTCAACTTTAATTGGATGAATTGTCTTTTTCAGATCTTCTAACTCAGTTTCCTTAGAGTTGAGTTAGAGAGTCAATTGTTGCACATCCGTTTGCAATTTGGATGAGGAAGGTCTGGTCTCATTCATTTTGATTTTATCTTTTAAAACTTTGTTTTCAGATTTTAAGCCTTTGACTTCTTTTGACATTGAGACCAGATTCTTCATCAAGTCATTTTGCATTTTTATAAAATCAGGTGAGATTTCAGATGATTGTACCTCATCATCATCGGATGTTGAGTCAGAATTCTCCATTGCTTCCTTAGCTTTGATGAGCTTTGTCACCTTGCAAACATTTGCATGTTCCACCTCTGAATCTGAATCGTCAGTCCAGTTAAACCAAGTATCATCAACCTGTTTTAGCTCTCCCCCAGTTTCCACAATCTTAGCCATCAACATTTTCTTCTTGTAGTAAGCTGCGTCCTTCTTCTTAGGTATCTTCCACTCACGAGAGTAATGACCAGCTTTGCCACAATTGAAACAAATTGAATCTTCCTTCTTGGAATCATCAGCACGTTGTTGTTTAGATTGATCAGCTTTCTTGTAGTACGAGGAAGATGACGAGTTTTTGCGTTGATTGCTTGATTTGCCTTTAAACTTGTGTTTGTTCAAGGCTTTTGTGAACATGGCTGCCATCTTGACTAATTCAAGATGAGAATCATCAACATCAGAAAGATTCAAATCTTCTGAATCAGTTGATTCTTCAACAAGCACTTTCTTGGATAAGCTTTTGGAAGACGTCAACGATTTGCTCAATAACTCTTTTATTCTATTTAACCTCTAAACATATCAAGAAAATATTTTTCTTGATGATTCGGTTATTTCGAGGTATTCTGGTAATTTGACAAGTCAGATTGTGCCATTACCGTTTCTTTCTTAGAATATTAATTATGTTCATTCCGAAATTCATACCTACGAATTCTGGACCATTATTCGCTTGACTTAAAGTCGAGAAGAGAAAAGGAAAGCATGAAGCTCCGAAATATAATGGAAAATATAAAGCCCGAAAACAACCCCGAAATTACAAACCGTGTATATCAATGCGTATAGCAATATAAAGACACGGGAGAATGAAAAACAATATAACCCCAAGGTAATAGTAGAAGAAAATAACCTCCTCTGGTGGCAGATGAAAAAGAAGAATGAATGATATGATAGCCAAGAAAATATCAAGAATCAGAACTGGATGAAGAATTTTCACAAATCTTTTGTAAGTATGAAATAAGGAAGAAGATTATAAGAGTGGTGAAAATAATGAAACGGAAGTAGTTAATTTATAGCGAAATATCAGACATAACAATCGAGGCAGATTACGCATTTAATCAAAGGAAATCATAATTTCCTTAAATTTCGAAGAATCAAATCTTATTATGAAGATTTTTTATTCCTTAAATTTCGGAAACCAATCGTTACTACGTCAAAAGATAAGACGAATCTCTATTTCACTCTATTATGATAACTTCTCTCATACGCTTCGAGTAATTGGATTGTTTTATCCATATTATTCAAATAGTAAAAAAACTCTATTTATCGACTCATATTCGTCATGAAAACATTTTTATTGTCAGCCATGACGACCTCACTCAAATTTCGGGACGAAATTTCTTTAACTGGTAGGTACTCCCGGTAATTTCTGACCAAATTTAAACTTAATCTTTAACGTTTCCGACACGATAAGCAAAGTCTGTAAAGTTGAATCTTAAAATTTTTGAACTATTCAATTACCTTTCGATTGTTCTCAACGATTCACGAACAATTATAGGTAAACAGATACATATATATACCATAACTTGAAAACGTAACAAAGTGTTGAGTATATGATACTGTGCATTAAACTTATTGGTTTGATTATCTGATTGATATATTTAGATACAGAGTTAAAAGATTATGCCAAACGATTGAATTAAAAGATAATTATTAAGTCCCTTAAAGATTATGATATTATTACGGGTCTCTGTTGTAAGGTCCACGTTGATTTGGGAAATCATTAATTCTTAACGGTATTCGAAATAAATGGTAAAGTGTTTGTTTAAATAATGTAATTTGGATACATACAATAATAAGAAATATCAACTGTTAGAATTAAATATATGAATAACTTGCGATATATATTTTAAAACGTGTTTATTAATATTGATAATATATATTTACAATACGATAAAATATAATATTAACTTGGTCATAAAAATGAATTGTTATTATATATATATATATATATATATATATATATATATATATATATATATATATATATTAACAAATAGCGAGACGACAATTTATAGAAGTAAATGATCAAAATACTCGAAAGTTTCAGATATACTTTGAGTGGTATAGTTTAGGGATAATTTAAGGCTATATTTTGACAAAGGTACGTGACACGAAATGTAAAATACAAGTTTTCTCAGCGTACGAAAGGACATTTGAAAAACCGGAACTGGAACATAAGTCGAGTGATGACGTACGACTTATCGGAACAAAAATTACAAGTCAACTATGCATGTGAATTTAATATAATATATAATTAATTATATAAATTAAATATATTATGTATATTATATAAAATTATGTCGACAAACAAAAAGTTAAAAGTTTGTGAGCTGGATCAGAGGGCCATGCGATCGCATGGCCTTGAAGCACAAATCTCATGCGATCGCATGGGGTACTTTTTCAGAAAAGGTTCTTTAAATTGCGCGATTTTTGGCTCAAACTGAATCTATCTCTCTTTCTCTAGTATTATTACTCCGTAATATTTATTTAATTTATTTTATTATTATTATTATTATTATTATTATTATTATTATTATTATTATTATTATTATTATTATTATTATTTATATTATTAAGATTAATATTATTATTAATCTTATTATTATTAGTATTATTAATTATGTATTATACATAAAATACTACGACGAGGTCATGAGTGGGTTATTTTCAAAATGGTTTTCAAGCGGGATAGAGCTAAGGAAATTATGGGTTATTGCCGAGGAAGTTATGGGTAATGTTCGGGGGTATATTTGTGAATCAAACTTAGTGTTTATCATCTCCGTTACGTCTACGTACTTTTCTACAATATTGAATCTCAATATTAATACGTAAGCATTTATATTTTATATTTTATAAATTAATAATGTATACATACTAGTGCTCTAGTGTATATATTTATACATGCTTGTATGCTAAATTTCATCGTTAAACAGTTTATAATAAATCACGAATTAAATACATATATTACGGGTAAAAGGTATATGATATACATGTTTTCGGAAAGCTGGCGAAAAATCAATAACTTTTCATTTAGATATCGAATAGTTTCGAGGAACGAATCAAAAGATATGGTCAACTGAATTATAATTGACATTAATTGGAATTGCTTTTTGAATATGCAATTAATACTTAAATAACTTGTTTACGAGATTGATAAAATGGATTTTTGAATATTACCAACCGAGTAAATGAATCCTTATATAAGGTACGTCTCGTTTGTTGAACTATTGTCAAAATTGACTTTTTGAAACAACTTTGGATAACTTTTGTATGTCAATTTCGAGCATTAGGATTGTGATACACTATGACCTGACCTAGCTTGATAGACATTTATTGACCAACATATATTCTCTAGGTTGAGATCTACGGTTATCTGGTAATCCGAGTTTCGATCACATTTTGGTGAACAACTTTATATGCTGCTAAGGTGAGTTTCATAAGATCCCTTTTACTCTCTACATTTTTGGGCTGAGAATACATGCAAATGCTTTATTAACCGATATACAATATTTATATGCGTGAGTTTCATTTGCTCCTTTTTTAATTGCTTTTGCAATCTATATTTTTGGGCTGAGAATACATGCACTTTATTTTAAACGCAATGGATACAAGTACATACTAAATTCTACACTGAGTTTGAACAGAAAATCCCTTAGCTTTGGTAACTAGTAACTGCCAGTTATAAGAACTGGTGGGCGCGAGTAGTAGTATATGGATCCATAGGGCTTGATATCCCCGTCCGAGCTAGAGCGCTAGCCTTTTAACGGACGTATGCTATTTGATAAGCGTACACGTTGGTTAGCGTGTATTATTAAGATGATTATACAAAGGGTACAAATTATATATACGTCAAGTTTAGTTACCAGGGTGCTCAATTTTGTAGAATATTTTGATAAACGTTTCGGATGAAACAACTGAAATCTTGTGATCCACCTTTATATACAGATTATACGATACATTAAAACTATGAACTCACCAACCTTTGTGTTGACACTTATTAGCATGTTTATTCTCAGGTTTCCTAGAAGTCTTCCGCTGTTTGCTTATATGTTAGACAAGCTATGTGCATGGAGTCTTACATGGCATATTTTTCAAGGAAACGTTGCATTCACTAAATTATCACCATGTATCTTATTTTTACTGCATTGTCAACGAAAGTACTATTGTAAACTATTATTTACGGTGATTGTCTATATGTAGAAATCATCAGATGTCGAAAACCTTTGATTTAAATATTCATTTATGGTGTGCCTTTTCAAAAGAATGCAATGTTTACAAAACGTATCATATAGAGGTCAAATACCTCGCAATGAAATCGATGAATGACGTGTTCATCCATATGGATTTGGAGTGATCGTCACAGTTGGTATCAGAGCGTTGGTCCTAGTGAACCAGGTCTTGCATTAGTGTATCTAACTGATAGTTGTTAGGATGCATTCGTAAGTCTGGACTTCGACCGTAGCAGCATGTCAAAAGTTTTGCTTATCATTTCTTGTCGGAAATTACCTGCTTATCATTCTTAAGTCTAGACACGTTTTCCTGCATTTATTGCATAAATAGTGTATAGACAAAAATTCATATCTTAGCGTATCTGTTACTGTAAACTTTTCCTGACATCTTCCAAAAATTTCTCCGTGATTTATGGAATTTGGTATTATATATACATATGTAAATTATGTATTGAAGAATACCAAACTAAATTCTATAATCTATTTCATATCAAAAATCATCCCTCTAATTATACAAGATGGATCACGTATCAAGTTCAAATTCCTTAAACTCCGACAGCTATTCCGATATGGATATTCAACTGAATTCCGAAGACAGTGTAACCGGAATGGATCAACCAATTAGCCATCACCTATTCTGGATGAATTGGGGATGGGTTCGTAGCCTACTTAATTATTGGAGACAAGAAGAAGGCGATCCCTTCCATCCACCAGACTGCCCTCTTGGCGAAGAACCTGAAGCGCTTACCGGCGAACCTGTTCGTAATACCATTTTCTCTCTCATCTCCAGAATATCTCGTCATGATCATATACTCTCTCAAATTCTGGATCTTATTCATCCGCTCGTCCGAACCGCCAATCATCCCAGTGTAGTAGAAGAAGTCAACGAGCTTCGTGCTCGGGTAGTGTCTTTGGAGAATATGGTACAAAGGTTACAAGCACCAGCAGAATCACCGGCATCAACAGTACCACTGACAACAACACCAATAGTACCATTACCACCACTAACAACATCCGCATCGCAAACCTCAACTTCACAATCTATCCCACGAGCATCAACGTCATACGCACCGTAGTTACCAAGAAATACCAGCAACAATAACCGATGAAGTATTAACTCATTTCCCCTGAATAAATTTTATGTATATTTAATATATATGAATTTTGAAATCAAAATAAATCTTTTTGTACCAAGTTATCACGTGTGAATCTTAACTGGTAGGTACTACTCGGTTAATTCATATTACTAATATGCTATGATGTACATCCTTCGTTAATGACTTAACCATCGTTAACAACAATCTCTGTTTCCAACTCAATGAATTCCATTTCATAATAAACTAAGTATATTATTCAATTATATGGTTGATTTTATACTTTCATCTTCGATGTATTCGAAACTTTCTAGAAAACATCATTCGTACCTTGTGAAGTTAGCAAGAGTTCCATGAGCACCAACATGATTCACTGAGAAAATATCAATAAAACTGAGTATTGATTACATTAGTGAAATACTCCGTAAAGATTATTAAATCTTTAATGTTTTAGAGATTATTCATTTCTAATTCAAGTCAAAAATCAAATGAGCTTAATATGATATTAACTCATCAAATCTGTATTACATCTGAAGAAAATATACATACATATATTTTCGTAAAAACGGTAATAAAAATTCTTTTGTACAAAATATTACTTGTGAAATCTTTAACGGGTAGGTAATTCCCGGGAAATATATAAGTTCACAATTAATATGTTATACTGTACATTCTTCAACTTTGATTCAAAAATTATTAACAATGCTCACAACGATATACAACCATTTTCATATAAATTCAATTACATATTCTGATATTGATGGATCATAATCCAAGTCATAACTCTGAACCGGTGAAATCATTCTTAGATCTCTACATTTTTCAAAGCTATACTTTGACTTCAAAAATGTGAAAGATCCTTTAGCATTGTTATTACTGAAAATAACCTTGCAATTTCTTTTCAAAGTATCCAGTATTATCAACCGTTCAACCAGTCAACGACGACCTTTCAGACTTGTAACTTTGGCATATACGTTTTTGTTATCGGGGAATCTTTCATGTTCCACCACATTAGCAGTAAATTTACCAACAACTTCATTGATCTTTGACCTTTCGAAAAATCCTTATACTCATTGAAACCGTATCATGTACTCATCCACATCTTGTAATGGCAATTGCCATACCAACTATCGGGAATTAGCAATCAGTATTTTAAAATCTTGTAGCACGTCTACACCAACAGTTATATGTGTACATATAACGTCTACCTCCTGGACTTACATACTTCGAATGTGAAGTTTCCGAAAAACACCCCAAACTACGAAACTAGTTCTCCGAATTTTGGAAAAATGTTGATGAAGCAGCAAAAACTATAAACGACCTTAACAGTCAAAAGTTTGATGATAAAGAATAGTATGGTGGTAAAGCTGAGAAAAAGAGAAGGTTTGGAATTGAAAAACGGATTGAGCAGACCATGAAGGAGGCTGTGGACAAATCACAAAGACTAAATCTACCTTCAAAGAATGCAAATGATTCAGAGTCTGCTGAAATCATTAGCGAATACCTTGCTCCTTACTCTAAAACCTTTGCGGACAATATTCTTCATCATCATCTTATCTTAAATATTCTAAGATATCATCGTATCTCCCATTATAAATATCCTCCATATTTCTAAAGATATTTTTCGAAACCATTCTTATCTGAAATCATTACCTCTTCGCGCTATCTGTGTTACATCATAAAAGAAACTATTTTAGTTTCTAAAATCTGAAAAATTCGAAAAAATGGATGTTTTGAAGTAATGTTGGGAACTGAAGCATGAGTTAGTATAATATAATGACACTTGATCAACGTGATTATATTACAGTAAGTCATGTTGAGTTTCTAATGGAACGTGACAAAGGTTCACATATCATACCCTCATCATGAACCATGTCACATAACTCTTTTATTCTATTTAACCTCTAAACATATCAAGAAAATATTTTTCTTGATGATTCGGTTATTTCGAGGTATTCTGGTAATTTGACAAGTCAGATTGTGCCATTACCGTTTCTTTCTTAGAATATTAATTATGTTCATTCCGAAATTCATACCTACGAATTCTGGACCATTATTCGCTTGACTTAAAGTCGAGAAGAGAAAAGGAAAGCATGAAGCTCCGAAATATAATGGAAAATATAAAGCCCGAAAACAACCCCGAAATTACAAACCGTGTATATCAATGCGTATAGCAATATAAAGACACGGGAGAATGAAAAACAATATAACCCCAAGGTAATAGTAGAAGAAAATAACCTCCTCTGGTGGCAGATGAAAAAGAAGAATGAATGATATGATAGCCAAGAAAATATCAAGAATCAGAACTGGATGAAGAATTTTCACAAATCTTTTGTAAGTATGAAATAAGGAAGAAGATTATAAGAGTGGTGAAAATAATGAAACGGAAGTAGTTAATTTATAGCGAAATATCAGACATAATAATCGAGGCAGATTACGCATTTAATCAAAAGAAATCATAATTTCCTTAAATTTCGAAGAATCAAATCTTATTATGAAGATTTTCTATTCCTTAAATTTCGGAAACCAATCGTTACTACGTCAAAAGATAAGACGAATCTCTATTTCACTCTATTATGATAACTTCTCTCATACGCTTCAAGTAATTGGATTGTTTTATCCATATTATTCAAACAGTGAAAAAACTCTATTTATCGACTCATATTCGTCATGAAAACATTTTTATTGTCAGCCATGACGACCTCACTCAAATTTCAGGACGAAATTTCTTTAACGGGTAGGTACTGTGATGACCCGGAAATTTCTGACCAAATTTAAACTTAATCTTTAACGTTTCCGACACGATAAGCAAAGTCTGTAAAGTTGAATCTTAAAATTTTTGAACTATTCAATTACCTTTCGATTGTTCTCAACGATTCACGAACAATTATAGGTAAACAGATACATATATATACCATAACTTGAAAACGTAACAAAGTGTTGAGTATATGATACTGTGCATTAAACTTATTGGTTTGATTATCTGATTGATATATTTAGATACGGAGTTAAAAGATTATGCCAAACGATTGAATTAAAAGATAATTATTAAGTCCCTTAAAGATTATGATATTATTACGGGTCTCTGTTGTAAGATCCACGTTGATTTGGGAAATCATTAATTCTTAACGGTATTCGGAATAAATGGTAAAGTGTTTATTTAAATAATGTAATTTGGACACATACAATAAAAAGAAATATCAACTGTTAGAATTAGATATATGAATAACTTGCGATATGTATTTTAAAACGTGTTTATTAATATTGATAATATATATTTACAATACGATAAAATATAATATTAACTTGGTCATAAAAACGAATTGTTATTATATATATATATATATATATATATATATATATATATATATATATATATATATATATATATATATATATATATTAACAAATAGCGAGACGGCAATTTATAGAAGTAAATGATCAAAATACTCGAAAGTTTCAGATATACTTTGAGTGGTATAGTTTAGGGATAATTTAAGGCTATATTTTGACAAAGGTACGTGACACGAAATGTAAAATACAAGTTTTCTCAGCGTACGAAAGGACATTTGAAAAACCGGAACTGGAACATAAGTCGAGTGATGACGTACGACTTATCGGAACAAAAATTACAAGTCAACTATGCATGTGAATTTAATATAATATATAATTAATTATATAAATTAAATATATTATATATATTATATAAAATTATGTCGACAAACAAAAAGTTAAAAGTTTGTGAGCTGGATCAGAGGGCCATGCGATCGCATGGCCTTGAAGCAAAAATCTCATGCGATCGCATGGGGTACTTTTTCAGAAAAGGTTCTTTAAATTGCGCGATTTTTGGCTCAAACTGAATCTATCTCTCTTTCTCTAGTATTATTACTCCGTAATATTTATTTATTTTATTATTATTATTATTATTATTATTATTATTATTATTATTATTATTATTATTATTAATATTATTATTATTATTATTATTATTATTATTATTATTTATATTATTAAGATTAATATTATTATTAATCTTATTATTATTAGTATTATTAATTATGTATTATACATAAAATACTACGACGAGGTCATGAGTGGGTTATTTTCAAAATGGTTTTCAAGCGGGATAGAGCTAAGGAAATTATGGGTTATTGCCGAGGAAGTTATGGGTAATGTTCGGGGGTATATTTGTGAATCAAACTTAGTGTTTATCATCTCCGTTACGTCTATGTACTTTTATATAATATTGAATCTCAATATTAATACGTAAGCATTTATATTTTATATTTTATAAATTAATAATGTATACATACTAGTGCTCGAGTGTATATATTTATACATGCTTGTATGCTAAATTTCGTCGTTAAACAGTTTATAATAAATCACGAATTAAATACATATATTACGGGTAAAAGGTATATGATATACATGTTTTCGGAAAGCTGGCGAAAAATCAATAACTTTTCATTTAGATATCGAATAGTTTCGAGGAACGAATCAAAAGATATGGTCAACTGAATTATAATTGACATTAATTGGAATTGCTTTTTGAATATGCAATTAATACTTAAATAACTTGTTTACGAGATTGATAAAATGGATTTTTGAATATTACCAACCGAGTAAATGAATCCTTATATAAGGTACGTCTCGTTTGTTGAACTATTGTCAAAATTGACTTTTTGAAACAACTTTGGATAACTTTTGTATGTCAATTTTGAGCATTAGGATTGTGATACACTATGACCTGACCTAGCTTGATAGACATTTATTGACCAACATATATTCTCTAGGTTGAGATCTACGGTTATCTGGTAATCCGAGTTTCGATCACATTTTGGTGAACAACTTTATATGCTGCTAAGGTGAGTTTCATAAGATCCCTTTTACTCTCTACATTTTTGGGCTGAGAATACATGCAAATGCTTTATTAACCGATATACAATATTTATATGCGTGAGTTTCATTTGCTCCCTTTTTAATTGCTTTTGCAATCTATATTTTTGGGCTGAGAATACATGCATTTTATTTTAAACGCAATGGATACAAGTACATACTAAATTCTACACTGAGTTTGAACCGAAAATCGCTTAGCTTTGGTAACTAGTAACTGCCAGTTATAAGAACTGGTGGGCGCGAGTAGTAGTATATGGATCCATAGGGCTTGATATCCCCGTCCGAGCTAGAGCGCTAGCCTTTTAACGGACGTATGCTATTTGATAAGCGTACACGTTGGTTTGCGTGTATTATTAAGATGATTATACAAAGGGTACAAATTATATATACGTCAAGTTTAGTTACCAGGGTGCTCAATTTTGTAGAATATTTTGATAAACGTTTCGGATGAAACAACTGAAATCTTGTGATCCACCTTTATATACAGATTATACGATACATTAAAACTATGAACTCACCAACCTTTGTGTTGACACTTGTTAGCATGTTTATTCTCAGGTTTCCTAGAAGTCTTCCGCTGTTTGCTTATTTGTTAGACAAGCTATGTGCATGGAGTCTTACATGGCATATTTTTCAAGGAAACGTTGCATTCACTAAATTATCACCATGTATCTTATTTTTACTGCATTGTCAACGAAAGTACTATTGTAAACTATTATTTACGGTGATTGTCTATATGTAGAAATCATCAGATGTCGAAAACCTTTGATTTAAATATTCATTTATGGTGTGCCTTTTCAAAAGAATGCAATGTTTACAAAACGTATCATATAGAGGTCAAATACCTCGCAATGAAATCGATGAATGACGTGTTCGTCCATATAGATTTGGAGCGATCGTCACACTTCAGGTTGGTAATGCATAAGAACTCCAACAAGCTCATGAATAGTCAACTTGTAAATCTCTTTAGTAGATCGAACAATGGTTCCATAAGGAAGCCAATCAGCATTGAGCTTTTTGAGAAACTTCATGTTGACTTCAACATTTACTTTTATGATCTTGCACCTTTTTAACTCATTGAGAACACCATTGAAACGACGATAGGTATCCTTGAGTGGTTCATCAGTTTCCTGCTTGAAATCTTCATAGAATCCCAGAGCCTTATTCAATTTAGTAACGTCTGACATGTCATAACCTTCTTGCTGTCGTTTGATCTCATCCCATATATCTTTTGTTGTTGTGTTTCTATCAATATTTTCAAACAATTCATACGGGATAGCTTGCATAACAATATTCTTTGCCTCTATGTCATCCCAGAAAGTTCATAGACTGGAATTGGCATACCAGTATTCGGATGATAATCAACAACTGGACCATCTCTCAGAGAAGCACAAATGTGTTTTGCTTTCTCACCCTTATAGTCTATGTACTGAGTGATACGGTGAAGCCACTGAGTGTATTTGCCATCAAACAACACTGGAGGACGGGAATCTGATCCAATGATCAAAGTATCTTGAGTAGACATCTTGAAAATGAGGTAGATTCGGTAAAGATTCTGTATTACACAAATCTAAGATGAAAAATCACAACAATCTGATCAGAATGTCAGATTCTGTAACAGATTCGGTACTGTAGCAGATTCAGTAAAGTAGCAGATTCGGTAAAGATTCTGTATATCAGATTCTGTAAAAGAAACTGATCAGAAATACAAGAGACACACCCAGATTCAGTATAGATTCGGTAATCACAAGAATTGTAGCCTGTAACCACTTAAAATAATGGATTAAGTGATACAGAAACTCAGATTCTGTATTTGATTCGGTAGTCAGATTCTGTATGAATTTGAAGTTCAAACTCAATTCAATCCTTTTGAATTAGATTCTGTAACCTTGCTGCACAAGGAAACACGTTAGTATCACACAAAATATCAAAGATACCGAAAGTATAGGATACCGAATGTCAACTGTAGCAGTTGACAATACCGAGTCTAAGTTTAAAACTTAGAAATATGACAGAATCCTTTCTCAAACCACACCAATTAGCTGCGTATAATCAAACCGAATGTGATAGAATCACAATCACACCACAATCTGCAACACTTAAGATGAATTTAAGTAATGAAGTAGACTCGGTATGACAGTTACGATACCGAGTGTTGATCAAATCTTCAAAACTTAATGAATTGAAGAAATTAAACCGTCAGAAATGTGATTTAACACCTCACGAACACAACTGAATCCTTAAATCTTCACAAAAATCCAGAAGCAAGCTTGAATTAAGCAATACCGAGAGTTTTAGCCACAAACTCTAAAAATCAACTTGATTCTCCATAATTGAAGTTAAAAAGCTATAATGATGATCGAAACTCTTTCTAAAATACCTAATGCACCTTTGCTAAACTTATCACAAGAATCTGAACGTCAGATTATCAAATTCGATGATACCGAATGTGATTCAAAATACCGAGAGTAATCAGATTCTGTAATCGACAATCTCTGGATCGATATAGTGATGTAGAATCACTTCCTGGAAGCTCTGATACCAAATGATAGGTCAGATCATGTTGAGATTAAGAGAAATGATAAGATAAAGAGAGATTCGGTATGTAAGCATGAGACTCGGTATTAGAGAGAATCGGTACAATTACATTCCACAGCTTCTAGAACTCGATTACAATGCAATGGCTATCTAATTAGGACTACTTAGGTTCCTTATATAGCTCTCTTCTAAGGAACCTTCATTTAAGCTTATTTTCACATTAACACTATACAACTTCGGGGTCCTAACATAAAGGCACTTTCTTTAACTGAACTATAACTTTGGATAAAATTATTAATTTTCTAGCATTTTATGTAATTGCAGGTGGTGCATTAAATTTATACTGCGACCAGATGATGTGCTTACACTTTGGGAAGTCTAGTGGCAATCGAGATCAGTGCATTAATCCTAAAGGTCTTGCAAGTTTTCTAGGGTTTTTAGAATCACCCACTGCACCAAATATTGAACACGATCATGAATTTCATGGGCCCACCACTCCTAACACAAGGTCTCTACTCAATACGAGCATTCCTTTTCTTGTTCTTATTTGCTTTTACATCATATTCTTATTAGTAGTTTGCAATTGATTCCATTGTTGTTTTTAGGTATATACTATAAAAGAGATTTGATCGAGGGTCATATGGAGAAGTGTGGGTGGCTTTTCATTGGAATTATCTGCAACGAGCCAATGATTCGGATACAAGTGTCAAAAACAACACTTTCCCATTTAATACCACTTATCTTGGTGGTGAAGAAACAACTTCGCAAAGACGCACATCCGAAACCAACTTTAGTTCTGGTGTTCCTAGGGATAAAGTTTTCATTTTGAAGCTTATAATGGTAAGCCACTTAATATGTTTATTTTATTTCACCATGTTGGAGCATGATGGACTGTAATTTCCTTTTTTCCCTCCCTTGTATAATTTATATGGTTTCACAATCTATAACCTATTATATGGCAGGTGCATGATCCACGTGTGTGACGCTCGCTCTAAATCCATATGGACGAACACGTCATTCATCAATTTCATTGCGAGGTATTTGACCTCTAAATGATACGTTTTGTAAATATTGCATTCTTTTGAAAAGGCACACCATAAATGAATATTTAAATCAAAGGTTTTCGACATCTGATGATTTCTACATATAGACAATCATCATAAATAATAGTTTACAATAGTACATCCGTTGACAATGCAGTCAAAATAGGATACATGGTGATGATTTGGTGAATGCAACGTTTCCTTGAAAAATATGCCATGTAAGACTCCATGCACATAGCTTGTCTAACATATAAGCAAACAGCGGAAGACTTCTAGGGAACCTGAGAATAAACATGCTAACAAGTGTCAACACAAAGGTTGGTGAGTTCATAGTTTTAATGTTTTGCATAATCTGTACATAAAGGTGGATCACAAGATTTCAGTTGTTTCATCCAGAAACGTTTATCAAAATATTCTACAAGATTGAGCACCCTGGTAACTAAGCTTTAATGTTATAATAAGTACCCCTATTTTAACATACATGCAACCAACATGTACAATGCACGCAAACCATCGTGTACTAAACTCAAATAGCATACGTCTGTTTTATAGTTCAGGCTAGGTTTCTATACCTGGAACAGACGGGGATGTCAAGCCCTATGGATCCATATACCTCTATTCGCGCCCATCGGTTCTTATAACCAATAGTTACTAGTTACCAAAGTTAAGGGATTTTCGGTTCAAACTCGGTGTAGAATTTAGTATGTACTTATGTCCATTGCGTTTAAAATAAATTGCATGTATTCTCAGCCCAAAAATATATTGCAAAAGCAATTAAAAAAGGGATCAATGAAACTCACCTTAGCAGCATATAAAGTCATTCACCAAAATGTGATCGAAACTCGGATTACCAAATAATCGTAGATCTCAACCTAGAGAACATATGTTGGTCAATAAATGTCTATCAAGCTAGGTAAAGTCATAGTGTATCACAATCCTAATGCTCGAGATCGACATACAAAAGTTATCCAAAGTCGTTTCAAAAAGTCAATTTTGACAATAGTTCAACAAAACGAGACGTACCTTATATAAGGATTCATTTACTCGGTTGGTAATATTCAAAAATCCAATTTATCAATCTTACAAACAAGTTGTTTAAATATTAATTGCAGATTCAAAAGCAATTTCAATTAACTTCAATCATAATTCAGTTGATCATATCTCTTAATCCGTTCATCGAAACTATTCGATATCTAAATAAAAAGTTATTGGTTTTTCGCCAGCTTTCCAAAAACATGTATATCATATACCTTTTTCCAGTAACATATGTATTTAATTCGTGATTCATTATAAACTGTTTAATGACGAAATTTAGCATATAAGCATGTATAAATATATATACTCGAGCACTAGACATGTATACACTATTAATTTATAAAAGATAAAATATAAATGCTTACATATCAATATTGTGATTCAATATTGCAGAAAAGTACGTAGACGTAACAGAGATGATAAACACTAGGTTTGACTTGCGAACAGTACCCATGAATATTGCCCATAACCTCCATAGCTATAACTCATAATTTTCTTAGCTCTATCCCGTTTGAAAACTAGTTTTGAAAGTGACCCGCTCATGACCTCGTCGTAATATTTTATGTATAATACTACTAATAATAATAATAAGATTAATAATAATAATATTAATCTTAATCTTAATCTTAATAATAATAATAATAATAATAATAATAATAATAATAATAATAATAATAATAATAATAATAATAATAATAATTTAAATATAAATATACATATAGGTACGAGAGAGATAGATGAAAAATGAATCAGAAAAATGCAAAACGTTCGAACTTTATAGATGTGGCCAGATTTCAGACCCCATGCGATCGCATGAGTTTTCAGTGTTTTTGCCATGCGATCGCATGGCCGCCTTTTTCGTTTTTGTTTGCTAGTTCGTCGACATCAAATAGTGTTCACTGTAGCAAATAGTGTTCACTGTAGCAAATAGTGTTACTGTAGCAAATAGTGTTTAATGTAGCACTGTAGCAAAGTACGGTTTCACTGTAGCAAATAGTGTTTTACTGTAGCAAAGTCATTTTTACTGTAGCAAATAATATTTTACTGTAGGAAAGTCGTTTTTACTTGTACACACACACATATATATATATATATATATATATATATATATATATATATATATATATATATATATATATATATACATACATACATATAATTGTTCATGAATCGTCGAGAGTAGTCAAAGGTAATTGTATATATGAAACAGTTCTAAAATTTTGAGACTCAATCTAACAGACTTTGCTTATCGTGTCGAAAACATTAAATCATTTAAAGATAAAGTTTAAATTTGGTCAGAAATTTCCGGGTCATCACAACGTGGCAGTCTAAAAAATACCTTACTGACTATTCTAAACACTTACTCACAGAGTGACACGTGTCCTCTCAATCGCCTATTCAAATCTAATTTCCATTCCTTCATTCCAAATTGAATCGAGAGATTTACAGTTGAATCCATTCAACGTTTTTGAATCTATATGGTTTCAGATTCATTCATAAACAACGATTCATTATCATCTTCATCATACAATACACAACCTCCTTCATCTTCATCTGTGATTTCTCGAAGCGTATGAGAGAAGTTATCGTAAAAGAGTGAAATGAAAGAATAGAGATTCGTCTTAACTTTTGACGTAGTTACGATTGATTTCCGGAATTTAAGGAATAGAAAATCTTCATAATCTAAATAAGATTTGATTCTTCGGAATTTGCGGAAATTAGGATTTTCTTTGATTAAATACGTAATCTGCCTCGATTGCTATGTCTGATATTTCGCTATAAATTGACCTCTTCCATTTCATTTATTTTTACCACTCCTATAATCTTCTTTCTTATTTCATACATCCCAATAGATTGTGAAAATGCTTAATCCAGTTCTGATTCTTGATATTTTCCTGGCTATCGTATCCTTCATTCTTCTTTTTCATCTGCCACCAGAGGAAGTTATTTTCTTCTACTATTACCTTAGAGTTATAGTATTTTTCATTCTCCCGTGTCTTTATATTGCTATACGCATTGATATACACGTTTTGTAATTTCAGGGTTGTTATCGGGCTTTATATTCTCCATTATATTTCAGAGCTTCATGCTTTCGTTTTCTCTTCCCGACCTTAAGTCAAGCGAATAATGGTCCAGAATTCGTAGGTATGAAGTTTCAAATGAACATAACTAATGTTCTAAGAAAGAAATGGTAATAGTACAATCTGACTTGTCAAATTACCAGAATACCTCGAAAAAGACCGAATCATTAAGAAAATATTTTCTTGATATTTTTAGAAATTATATAGAATGAAAGAGTTATGTAACATGGTTCATGATGAGGGTATGATCTGTGAACCTTTATCACGTTCTATTAGAAACTCAGCATGACTTACTGTAATATAATCACGTTGATCAAGTGTCATTATATTATACTAACTCATGCTTCAGTTCCCAACACTATTTCAAAGACATCCATTTTTTGAAATTTTCAGAATTTAGAAACTGAAACAGTTTCTTTTATGATATAACACAGATAGCATGAAGAGATGAATGATTTCAGATAAGAATAGTTATGAAAATATCTTCAGAAATATGGAGGATATTTATAATGGAAGATACGATGATATCTTAGAATTTCTAATATCAGAGGATGATGCGAAAAATCTGTTTGTGAAGGTTTAGAATAAGAAGTAAGGTTCTTACTAATAGTTTCAGCAGTCACTGAGTCATTTGGATTCTTTGAAGGCAGGTTCAGTCTTTGTGATTTATCCACAGCCTCTTTCATACTTTACTCAATCCGTTTTTCAGTTCCAAACCTTCTCTTTTTCTCAGCTTTACCACCATACTATTCTTTATCATCAAACTTTTGACTGTTAAGGTCGTTTACAGTTTTTGCTGCTTCATCAGCATTTTTTCCAATTTCAGAGAACTAGTTCATAGTTTGGGATGTTTTTCACAAACTTCACATTCGAAGTATGTAAGTCTAGAAGATAGATGTTATCTATATATAACTGTTGTCGTAAAAAATGCTGCAAGATTTAAAATACTGATTGCTAATTCCCGGTGGTTGGTATGACAATTACCGTTACAAGATGTGGATGAGTACATGATTGGGTTTCAATGAGTATAATGACTTTTCGGAAGGTCAAGGATCAATGAAATTGTTGGTAAATTTACTGCTAATGTGGTGGAACATAAAAGGTTCTCCAGTAACAAAAATGTATATGTCAAGATTATAATAAGACTAATCTGAAAAGTCGAAATTGACTGGTTGAAAGTGGGGTAAAACTGGATACTTTGAAAAAGAAATTGCAAGGTTATTTTCGGTAAAAACAACGCTAAAGGATCTTACACAGTTTTGAAGTCAAAGTATAGATTTGAAAGATGTAGAGATCTAAGAATGATGTCACCGGTTCAGAGTTATGACTTGGATTCTGATCCGTCAATATCAGAATATGTATTTGAATTTGTATGGAAACGATTGTATATCGCTGTGAGCATAGTTAATAATTTTTGAATCAAAGTTGAAGAATGTACAATATAACATATTAATTGTGAACTTATATATTTCCCGGGAATTACCTACCCGTTAAAGATTTCACAAGTAATATTTTGTACAAAAGAATTTTTATTACAGTCTTTATGAAAATATATGTATGTATATTTCTTCAGATGTAATACGGATTTAATGAGTTAATATCATATTAAGCTCATTTGATTTTCGACTTAACTTAAAAATGATTAATCTCTAAAACATTAAAGGTTACATAGTCTTTGCGGAGTATTTCACTAATGAAATCAACACTTCATTATTTATTCTTATTGATATTCCTCAGTGAAGGATGTTGGTGCTCATGGAATTTTTGTGAACCTTACAAGGCACAGATGATGTTTTCTGGAAAGTTTCGAGTACATCGAAATTGAAAATGTAAAATCAGTTATGTAATTGATTAATACACTTGGTTTATTATGAAATGGAATTCATTGGGTTGAAACAGAGATTGTAGTTAACAATAGTTAAGTTGTTAAGGAAGGATGTACATCATTGCATATTAGTAATATGAACTAACCGAGTAGTACCTACCAGTTAAGATTCACATGTAATAGCTTAGTACGAAAAGATTTATTTTGATTTCAAAATTCATATATATTAAATAAACATAAAATTTCTTCAGGGGAAATGAGTTAATACTTCATCGATTATTGTTGCTGGTATTTCTTGGTAACTACGGTGCGTATGACGTTGATGCTCGTGGAACAGATTGTGAAGTTGAGGTTTGCGATGCGGATGTTGTTGGTGGTGGTAATGGTACTGTTGGTGTTGTTGCCGGTGGTACTGTTGATGCCGGTGATGCTGCTGGTGCTTGTAACCTTTGCACTATATTCTCCAAAGCCACTACCCGAGCGTGAAGCTCGTTGACTTCTTCTACTACACCGGGATGATTGGCGGTTCGGACGAGCGGATGAATAAGATCCAGAATTTGAGATAGTATATTATTGTGACGAGATACTCTGGAAATGAGAGAGAAAATGGTGTCTCGAATAGGTTCGCCGGTAAGTGCTTCAGGTTCTTCGCCAAGAGGGCAATGTGGTAGATGGAAGGGATCGCCTTCTTCTTGTCTCTAATAATTAAGTAGGCTACGAACCCATCCCCAATTCAACCAGAATAGGTGATGGCTGATTGGTTGATCCATTCCGGTTACACTGTCTTCGGAATTCAGGTGAATATCCATATCGGAATAGCTGTCGGAGTTTAAGGAATTTGAACTAGATACGGGATCCATCTTGTATAATAAGGGAGATGATTTTTGATATGAATTAGATTATAGAATTTAGTTTGGTATTCTTCAATACATAATTTACATATGTATATATAATACCAAATTCCATAAATCACGGAGGAATTTTCGGAAGATGTCAGGAAAAGTTTACAGTAACAGATACGCTAAGATATGAATTTTTGTCTATACACTATTTATGCAATAAATGCAGGAAAACATGTCTAGACTTAAGAATGATAAGCAGGTAATTTCTGACAAGAAATGATAAGCAAAACTTTTGACATGCTGCTACGGTCGAAGTCCAGACTTACGAATGCATCCTAATAACTATCAGTTAGATACACTAATGCAAGACCTGGTTCACTAGGACCAACGCTCTGATACCAACTGTGACGATCGCTCCAAATCCATATGGATGAACACGTCATTCATCGATTTCATTGCGAGGTATTTGACCTCTATATGATACGTTTTGTAAACATTGCATTCTTTTGAAAAGGCACACCATAAATGAATATTTAAATCAAAGGTTTTCGACATCTGATGATTTCTACATATAGACAATCATCATAAATAATAGTTTACAATAGTACTTTCGTTGACAATGCAGTCAAAATAAGATACATGGTGATGATTTGGTGAATGCAACGTTTCCTTGAAAAATATGCCATGTAAGACTCCATGCACATAGCTTGTCTAACATATAAGCAAACAGTGGAAGACTTCTAGGGAACCTTAACATGCTAACAAGTGTCAACACAAAGGTTGGTGAGTTCATAGTTTTAATGTTTTGCATAATCTGTACATAAAGGTGGATCACAAGATTTCAGTTGTTTCATCCAGAAACGTTTATCAAAATATTCTACAAGATTGAGCACCCTGGTAACTAAGCTTTAAGGTTATAATAAGTACCCATGTTTTAACATACATGCAACCAACATGTACAATACACGCAAACCAATGTGTACTAAACTCAAATAGCATGCGTCTGTTTTATAGTTCAGGCTAGGGTTTCTATACCTGGAACAGACGGGGATGTCAAGCCCTATGGATCCATATACCTCTATTCGCGCCCATCAGTTCTTATAACCGACAGTTACTAGTTACCAAAGCTAAGGGATTTTCGGTTCAAACTCGGTGTAGAATTTAGTATGTACTTATGTCCATTGCGTTTAAAATAAATTGCATGTATTCTCAGCCCAAAAATATATTGCAAAAGCAATTAAAAAGGGATCAATGAAACTCACCTTAGCAGCATATAAAGTCGTTCACCAAAATGTGATCGAAACTCGGATTACCAAATAATCGTAGATCTCAACCTAGAAAACATATGTTGGTCAATAAATGTCTATCAATCTAGGTCAGGTCATAGTGTATCACAATCCTAATGCTCGAGATCGACATACAAAAGTTATCCAAAGTAGTTTCAAAAAGTCAATTTTGACAATAGTTCAACAAAATGAGACGTACCTTATATAAGGATTCATTTACTCGGTTGGTAATATTCAAAAATCTAATTTATCAATCTTACAAACAAGTTGTTTAAATATTAATTGCAGATTCAAAAGCAATTTCAATTAACTTCAATCATAATTCAGTTGATCATATCTCTTAATACGTTCATCGAAACTATTCGATATCTAAATAAAAAGTTATTGGTTTTTCGCCCGCTTTCCAAAAACATGTATATCATATACCTTTTTTCAGTAATATATGTATTTAATTCGTGATTCATTATAAACTGTTTAACGACGAAATTTAGCATACAAGCATGTATAAATATATATACTCGAGCACTAGACATGTATACACTATTAATTTATAAAAGATAAAATATAAATGCTTACATATCAATATTGTGATTCAATATTGAAGAAAAGTACGTAGACGTAACAGAGATGATAAACACTAGGTTTGACTTGCGAACAGTACCCATGAATATTGCCCATAACCTCCATAGCTATAACTCATAATTTTCTTAGCTCTATCCCGTTTGAAAACTAGTTTTGAAAGTGACCCGCTCATGACCTCGTCGTAATATTTTATGTATAATACTAATAATAATAATAATAATAAGATTAATAATAATAATAATAATAATAATAATAATAATAATTATCATAATAATAATAATAATAATAATAATAATAATAATAATAATAATAATAATAATAATAATTTAAATATAAATTTACATATAGGTACGAGAGAGATAGATGAAAAATGAATCAGAAAAATGCAAAACGTTCGAACTTTATAGATGTGGCCAGATTTCAGACCCCATGCAATCGCATGAGTTTTCAGTGTTTTTGCCATGCGATCGCATGACCGCCTTTTCCGTTTTTGTGTGCTAGTTCGTCGACATCAAATAGTGTTTATTGTAGCAAATAGTGTTACTGTAGCAATAGTGTTTACTGTAGCACTGTAGCAAAGTACGGTTTCACTGTCGTAAATAGTGTTTTACTATAGCAAATAGTGTTTTACTGTAGCAAAGTCATTTTTACTGTAGCAAATAATGTTTTACTGTAGGAAAGTCGTTTTTACTTGTACATATATATATATATATATACATACATATAATTGTTCATGAATCGTCGAGAGTAGTCAAAGGTAATTGTATATATGAAACAGTTCTAAAATTTTGAGACTCAATCTAACAGACTTTGCTTATCGTGTCGAAAACATTAAATCATTTAAAGATAAAGTTTAAATTTGGTCAGAAATTTCAGGGTCATCACAACGTGGCAGTCTAAAAAATACCTTACTGACTATTCTAAACACTTACTCACAGAGTGACACGTGTCCTCTCAATCGCCTATTCAAATCTAATTTCCATTCCTTCATTCCAAATTGAATCGAGAGATTTACAGTTGAATCCATTCAACGTTTTTGAATCTATATGGTTTCAGATTCATTCATAAACAATGATTCATCATCATCTTCATCATACAATACACAACCTCCTTCATCTTCATCTGTGATTTTACAGTTCATTAGGGTTCCGCCACTTTGCTAAAATCATCGATCTAAATCCTCACTTCCAAACGGGATTGATTTTTTGTGCTTGAATAGCCCCTACTTCTGGCTATCGATGATTTAGGGTAGAAATTAGGGTATCATTTAATTCAACTCAAATATCACTGATGTTCATGAATTGTTTATCAATCAATCGATTGGTCTGATTTTCACTTCGTAATTGTTTTTCGCTTCACCATTGTGCTATCGTCTTCTTCATCTGGCTTTAAACAAAGAGAAGTTATCTAATGCTTTTTGCTTGCAATGTGTTGAATCAGGTATGTTTCATTGTAATTGAACATGATATATATTACAGTTTGTTAATTTCAGTTTGTTGATTTCAAAACTTAAATTGATTGTGTATGCTCCAATGTCAAACTGATCTCGAATAGGTAAGTGTTTATTCTAATTCCAGTTTGTTAATTTTAACCTGATTATGTGTACTTCTATTAGTTGAACATGTTATTAGTTTATATGTTTATGTTTATACTTTTGTAGGCTGTTATTGATTGAACATGGTTTAATTGTGTTGATAAGGGTTGTCATTAGTTGAACATTTGTTTAAAATCATATAGGTCTGGTTAGCAGGTGAAACTGACCTGTGTAAAACCAGGTCATTCGCCTTCCATCGGATCATATTATCTTACGCCGTTTTTTTATTTTTAGCATGGTTACATGACTCAAAGTTGGTTCAAGTGTTCAACAAAGAGTAGAAGTTTTGAGTTAGTGATTATTGGGTAGATGAATATCAGTTAAGTGATTTTGTATAGTTTCAGTTGGTGCTTTGACTTTTTAATCTTGACTTTTGTGTATGATAAAGAGTAGAAGTTTTGAGTTAATGATTATTGGTTAGAAGTTTTCAGTTGGTCCTTTACTTCCTAATTCAATGTAGAATGAAGATTTCATATTCCCTCTTATCAATATGCAACTTGATGTTATGGAAAACAACTTATTTCACCTGTTTGGTCTGCTTATACTTTCATTATAAGTAATTTATTATTTATGGTAAAGTTATATTCTGATGTACATTTGAGTTCTGAATCAGGTAGTTTTTCAATGGAACGGTATCACCAGCAAGAAAAAGGGTCAAAAGTGGGGTATAGAAAAGTTCTCAACTTTTCAAAGGAATGACTTTCAGAAAGATAACGATGAACCGTCTACAATGTCGACCGCAGATGCACAACTACCTCGATTGAACACGATAAGTTTGATCGATTACCTTTGTGCAGCTCACCTAAGGTCTTTCTTTCTCTTGTCACACACTTACTCTCAGGAATGGTAGAAACTTAATACATAAATCTAATTGTGTTATTTTTATTATCAGGAAGGTGATGTCATTGCATACCGTCTTATCGAGTTATCTTCTTCTTGAACTATCGAGCTCTCTTCATTTCGGGTAAAGCTTTAGCAGAAATGAGAGCTATATAAAGAAGACATTGTGTGTGTGTTTTATTATTATTATTATTATTATTATGTTAATAATAAAATTTATTTTTAGGTTAGAAAAGTGTCACATTGTGATAACAATAGCACTGTTCTGATCCCGGTACCGTATTATCCCAATGTATCTGATAAAATGGATGAAAATGGTCAATACAACTCTCTTTATAAAGAAGATGGAAGTTTAGAGGTATTTTATTTCTTTTTGCCACTTTGAACTGTTTGACCCATTTGTTTATTGTTTTTAATTTAAATTATGTTTATACCCCTTTGACTAACAAGAGATAAACATAAGTCAAACTGATTCACCTTGAGGTGAACGGGTTGAAATTATGACCTTGGTATTGTGTCTACATATTGTATCTCACTTTATAAGTGGTTTCTCTGCAGATTAATTTAGAAGCTCTTCTGGACGTCCGTAGTGTTAAAAAAAACCAACTAACATACGACAAAGCAGTTAGTAATGTTGTCGTTCAAGCGAGAAAATGGTGAAATTGAAGATGATGCGTTGAAGCAATTGTCTATCAGTAATGACCCCAATATGTCTAAAAGTCCAGATATTACTTTTTCTCTAACAGTCAAATGGGTAAGGCTTTAGGAAGCGGCTAAATTGAAAACAACAAGAATGACCCAAATGGGTTGGAACTTAAAAGTTACTTAAAGCATTGCACGAATGTTAATTGTTCCATCCGATAAGAGAATTCCATTCAGGTTTCAAAGACGGCAGTACCCAATATCGGTTTGCTTCGCAATGACAATAAATAAAAGCCAAGGGCAGTCTCTCGCGCATGTATCCTTCCTAAACCAGTCTTTAGTCACGTTCAGCTTTATGTCGCACTATCAAGTTACATCGAAAAAAGGACTAAAGGTCCTCATTTTAAACAAGGAGAATGAGATTTCAAAGACTACTAAAAATGTAGTGTTCAAGGAGGTACTACAACACATATAGAAACATGTTTGTATTAACATGCTTATAGATTATATATTACAGTTTAATAATTATACAATTTAGTTTATAACAACTACAAATGTACTCTCATGTTGTTATGTGCAGGTCAGGAAAACATTGTTCGAATTTGAAATGTACTTGTATGTTACTGATTTCAGAAAACATCAATAACGCATAGGTTGTTTTATAAGATTGTGAAACCTTTTGATTACATTTTTAATTCCATCGTGCAACGCACGAGTAATGACATATGACATATGACCAACTGTAACAGGTAGAAAAGGGCAATATGGTCTACTTAAGTGGTCTACGAGAAAAATATTTCGGTGAACTCTTTTTAAACGCTTCGGCATATACGAGAAGTACAGTGTCAGTAAAGGAATCAGTTGCTTTAGAATTAGATACATCGTTAAAAAGGGAAAGAAAACAAAGGGTCATTTATGAAGAAGACCCTAAGCATATTGCAAGATATATTGAGTCTTTTGAGTCAAGGTCAAATAAGATATGGCTTTTGATTCGTGACGAAGGTATATCGTTATCGAAGCTTTTGTATACGATGACATAGGAGTAAAAAATGATGATCATGTGAAACATGTTCGTATATTGCATCCTTCAAAATGGTGGCATTGGTTGAAAACGACAAACGCAGGCCAAGAGGAAATGCGGAAACTTATACGGCAGTTGGTTTGTTTGCTAATTATCTCTACAACTTTATGTACTCATCAATAGAGGTATAAATTTGACCCGTTTGCTTATGTATGGGTCGATTATCAGTTGTGTGATATTTGACAGTTCAAATGAGTAAAGTTAATTTTTTGGTGTAAAAAAAAACGGGTCAAATGTGTAAACAAAAGTGTCTGTATTTTCTACATGAATTGGAAAGTTATCACTCATCGTCTCATCTGACTCTAAAATCGTCGTTTTAAGCCACTAGACCGCCTTTTGGGACCATGACCCATCTACTTTTCAACCCATTAGTACTTTGTCATATTTTAGTATGGATCAAACAAAAAAATTCGATTCTGATACTGAATAGTGGATATTTTGCATAAATGGTGGAACTTAAAAGAAGAAGGTGTGACTGCAAATTATAGAATGCGCAAAAAAAAAGAAGAAAAACTTTGCAATATCTGATGTTGTTAAGACATTCGTGTAAATGGGTCGGGTTTGGATGAACCGAAGGAGAAGCGGTTGATCAATAGCCCCTCTCATCGTCTCAAATTAATCAAATACAAATATGAAGATTAAAATCATTAAAACCTTTCAAATTACAACATCCGATGTTAACGCATTACACCTATGAATTCAACTGCAAATTTGAAATTAACCACTGTTCGGCGATGCTTACTACGGAAAGCTCAAACATAGACCGCAAAACACCATGGTTTCCAGCAAGCGTAAGCAAAAACTCATGAAAAAATGGCGCAGGGTAATTCTCTGTTTCTATGTTTATGTTTTGTGTATTGTATGGTAAATTATAGTTATATTTTTATTGATTGTTAACAATAACAATCCCTTATTTTTCTAATTGGATTTGGATTCGGAATAGTTATCATATATTTCACATATCTTTTCCTTATTTCACGTACCGCGTATCCCTTTTCTACTATAAATACTTCTATATTATTAAGATTTATTCACTCCAACACATAAGAAAAATTATACAACAATACATACGAATAAATTTCTGCATCTATGAATTCACCCCACTTAACATGATTACCAAGGAACAAAACGATTGGAAAGTCAAAATCAAGGTCATCAATCAATGGATCAAGACAGCGTATATGAAGCCAAACTCAATATTATCATATGAATTCATCCTTGTGGATTTTGAGGTAAGCAAATTCCATTCATATTTGCATTGTACACTATACTGATTATAATACACACTTAAATTAACATATACATCTCCTAATGAATATACTTTTGCTATGATTTATTTATGTTATTAATCAAATCTGTAATCTGTATATTATGATGTATCATGTAATTATGATATAATTGTTTATGTTTTTAATTTAAAATCTGTATCTGTTAATTATGATGTATTTATGCTATTAATTATTTAAATTGTTTATGGCTTTTTTTTTTACTGTTTATGATGTATTTATGATATAATTGTTTATGGTGTATTTAAAAACTTGAATATTATGATATATTTATTTATGATATAATTGATTATGGTTTTATTTAGGGTTAGTGTTTAGATTTATAGTTTAGGGTTTAGATTTTTGGTTTAGGGTTTAGATTTGGGGTTTAGAGTTTAGGTGTAGGGTTTTGGGTTTAGATCTAGGGTTTAGGTTTAGGGTTTATGGTTTAGAGTCTAGAGTTTAGATTTTATATTTTAGGGCTTATGGTTTAGGGTTTAGGGTTTAGGGTTAGGGTTTGGAGTTTTTAGGGTTTAGCTTAGGGTTTAGGGTTTAGATTTAGGGTGTAGGGTTTAGAGTTTAGGTTTAGGGTTTTGGGTTTAGATTTAGGGTTTAGGGTTTAGGTTAGAGTTTAGGGTTTAGATTTAGAGCGAACCGTTTGAATGAGGGTTTGTCAAACCCATATGGATCCATACAACATAAGTTCTCGCTTACACCCAGCAAGTGTAACTAATGATAATCGAATTGAGGATTTTGTTCTAAACTCGTATGTAGAATGTTTGTTTTCCTGTACTTGTGTTCACTTAGTAAAAGAAATGTTTATGTTTTCTCATCCCAAATGTAAGTTCAAAAAGAGTAAAAGTGGGACTATGATCTCACCTTGAGTGCACGAGTAGTAAAGTACTTCAACAAGTAACGTGTGCAAAGAACAATGCTAGTCTTGACCTAAACAAATAGGTCGTATCAATAAAGGTAAACACTATAGGTCAAAGATGTTCAATTAGTCCTATGGCTCGTTACGACTCGAATATATAGCATGTGAATCACGTTGTCAAGTTTCATGCAAGAATCAAGTATAAAATAAGATTAGAACGATTGCATAAGTGTTTTGTTATGTTTGACTAAAAGTCAAACTTGGTCAAAGTCAACGAAAAAAGTCAACGGGGTCGGGTCGGGTCCTGAACTATTTTCCTGAGGTTTTTAATCATATATGAGCACGTTAGAACAAGTTACATGTGAATCGGAGGTGCGTAGCATAGTAAACATTTTTTGAAAAATGGTAAAACGAAACAGAACAGAACAGGCATATTGGACGGCGTCCAAAATGCCTGGACGGCGTCCAAGTTTGAAAGCCTGGACGGCGTCCAAAAGGCTGGATGGCGTCCAAGTTTGAAATCCTGGACGGCGTCCAAAAGGCTGGACGGCGTCCAGATTAGTATCCAGGCCTGTTTACAGCAACTCTCAAGTGCACGAACCAAAACTCAAACAAATACAATTTGCTAACCGAAAACACCTAGAACATGCATCATACACCGTTGGGAAGGTATTTTGACGAGGAAAACGACTAAACACATTTCGTCTATCAATTCAACACTTACAACAACCAAAACCGCATTTAATGCTCATCATTAACCGCATCCAAGTTCATAAATACAAATCAATGATTCGGAAACTTACTACCTACATACAATACGCCATTTCGTAGGTAATCAAGCATACAATACAACCTAACACTTACTAATAACATCTCATGTCATTCCAAGCATCAAAAGTCCATTTCAAGCTTATCAAACCCCAACCCAAATTCACCAAAATCAATAATCAAGTTCATGAAGTTTTCTAAAGCAACCTACACATCAAATTGAAGCTAGTGATGCTAGTAACACAATTAAAATATCAACTTTTAACATCTAACAACATATGATCATCCAAAATTCAAGAACAACGCACCAAAATTCAAGTTCATGCTAGTTACACTAAAACAACGAGATCGAGCATATAAATCATATATTCATGTTAGACTTGAGCCATAGACACTAATTAACACTTTTATAAGTTAAAAACATCAAGAACACAAAATCTAGTGATTTTAGAAGGTTACCCAAATGTAATGAAATCGGTATGAAATCGAAGAGGAAGATGCAAGGATCACGAATTTGTAATTTGTTTTGTTGCTAGCTTCCTAATCTGAATTTAGATGATGAATCTTTGTATTTGGGTGTTGAGAGAAAAAGAAGAAAGAATTTGGGAAAGAGGGGATGAATGAATGAAGGAGGAAGGGTTGACCCCTTTGACCTAGTCACCAAATTGGCATCTTGGCAAGTTTAGCCCCTCAAGTTTGAATCGGGTGCGTGAATTACCTAAACGAGATAATTTAAAACGCGTATCAACGGGAGATGTTATAAATATATAACGGACTTTAAAAATGAATAAACGGAAAGTAAACGGAAAAAGGCGGGATGTTACATTACCTACTCCTTAAAAGAAATTTCGTCCCGAAATTTAAGTAGGCGTAGTAGTCGTTGTTTCTTCCTTAATTCACGAATAGATGAGGATACTTCCTTTGCATTTGATCTTGTCTTTCCCAAGTAAACTCGGGTCCCCTTTTGGCATTCCAACGGACCTTGACAATTGGAATTCGGCTTTGTTTTAACGTTTTGATGGAGGTGTCCACAATTTCAACCGGTTCCTCCACAAAATGAAATTTGTCATCGATATTAAGCTCCTCGAGAGGGATGACGAGTTCGGGTTCGGCTAAACACTTTTTCAAGTTAGATACATGGAAAGTAGGATGAACGGAACTCAGTTTCAGCGGAAGATCTAAACGATAAGCAACGGTTCCAACACGCTCCAAGATTTTGAAAGGACCAATATACCTTGGATTCAGCTTCCCGCGTTTCCCAAAACGGATTACACCTTTCCAAGGCGCGACTTTTAACATTACTCAGTCACCGACTTGAAATTCAAGATCGTTGCGTCGTTTGTCGGTATAGCTCTTTTGACGACTTCGGGCCGTCCTAAGCCTATCTCGGATTTGAACGATTTTCTCGGTGGTTTCGTGAATGAGTTCGGGTCCGGTGATTTGCACGTCGCCTACCTCGGCCCAACAAAGAGGTGAACGACATTTTCGGCCATATAGCGCTTCAAAAGGTGCGGCTTTAATACTCGCGTGATAACTATTGTTGTAAGAGAATTCGGCGAGAGGCAAGTGCTTATCCCAAGCTTTTCCAAAGTCGACAACGCAAGCTCGTAGCATGTCTTCCAAGGTTTGAATTGTGCATTCGCTTTGTCCGTCGGTTTGTGGATGATATGCGGTGCTCATGTCTAAACGCGTTCCCAATGCTTCTTGCAAAGTACGCCAAAATCTAGAAACAAAACGGCCATCTCGGTCGGAGATTATCGATAAGGGTACACCGTGTCGGGCTACGATTTCTTTGATGTAGAGTTGTGCGAGTTTCTCCATGTTGTCGGTTTCCTTCATGGCTAGGAAGTGCGCGGATTTGGTGAGTCGGCCAATAATGACCCAAATAGTATCATAACCGCCAACCGTCTTTGGTAGTTTGGTGATAAAATCCATCGTTATCCTTTCCCATTTCCATTGCGGGATTTCGGGTTGTTGAAGTAGTCCGAACGGTCTTTGATGTTCGGCTTTGACTTTGGAGCAAGTTAGGCATTTTCCAACATAAGTAGCAGCGTCCCTTTTAATGTTCGGCCACCAATATTGTTCTTTGAGGTCGTGGTACATCTTATTGGCACCGGGGTGAATCGAATATCTTGACTTATGGGCTTCGTCTAAAATAAGGCTTCGCAAGTCCCCATAACTAGGTACCCAAATTCTTCCGGCGAAATATCGGAGTCCGGTTTCTTTAACTTCGAATCGAGAGGTGAGGACGTTCAAGTGTTAGAGAGAGATGTTTTCATCCTTGATTGCTTCGTCTTGGGCTACACGAATTTGACTATTGAGGTTGGTGTGAATGGTGATGTTTAAAGCTCGGACACGAAGAGGCATCGCTCTTTCTTTTCGACTTAAAGCATCGGCTACTACGTTTGCCTTCCCGGGATGGTAACGAAGCTCGCAATCGTAATCGTTCAAAGTTTCAATCCACCGTCGTTGTCTCATGTTTAGTTGCTTTTGATCGAAGATGTGTTGAAGGCTTTTGTGATCGGTGAAGATAGTACTCTTGGTTCCATAAAGATAGTGTCTCCACATTTTAAGTGCAAAGACAACGGCTCCGAGTTCGAGATCATGAGTCGTGTAATTCCGTTCATGAATTTTTAGTTGTCGAGAGGCATAAGCAATGACTTTCTTCCTTTGCATCAATACACACCCAAAACCATGTTTCGAGGCATCGCAATATACAACAAAATCATCATTGCCTTCGGGAAGTGACAAGATAGGAGCGGTGGTTAGCTTTGTCTTCAAGATTTGAAACGCGGATTCTTGCTCGGTCGCCCAAATGAATTTCTTTCCCTTGTGATTTAATGCGGTTAGAGGACGTGCAACCAAAGAGAAGTTTTCGATGAATCTACGATAGTACCCGGCGAGACCCAAGAATTGACGAATGTGAGTAGAAGTAGTAGGAGTCTCCCATTTACTAATGGCTTCGATTTTCGTGGGATCGACTTTAATACCTTGATCACTTACAACATGACCAAGAAATTGAACTTCCTTCAACCAAAATTCACACTTGGAGAATTTGGCATAAAGTCGTTCTTGTCTCAAGAGTTCAAGCACAAGTCGGAGATGTTGTTCATGCTCTTCTTCATTTTTAGAATAGATCAATATGTCATCGATGAACACAATAACGAATTTATCGAGATACGGTTTGCACACGTGGTTTATAAGATCCATGAACACCGCCGGTGCGTTAGTGAGACCAAATGGCATGACAAGGAATTCATAACTACCATAACGAGTCCGGAAAGCAGAGATCGTTTGTTACAAAAATGCAATTCGCATTATACGAGAAAAAGGAAAACCCTTAATGGTTTACGGAGAAAAGGGCAACACGAAGCTACATCTTATTAGTAATTTGAAGGCACAAAAACTAATAAGAAAAGGTTGCTATGCTGTTCTAGCACACGTCGAGAAAGTACAAACTGAAGAAAAGAGCATCAATGATGTTCCCATTGCAAAAGAATTTCCCGATGTATTTCCGAAAGAATTACCGGGATTACCCCCACATCGATCCGTTGAATTTCAAATAGATCTTGTACCAGGAGCTGCACCAATAGCTCGGGCTCCTTACAGACTCGCACCCAGCGAGATGAAAGAACTGCAAAGCCAATTACAAGAACTTTTAGAGTGTGGTTTCATTCGACCAAGCACATCACCGTGGGGAGCTCCTGTTTTGTTTGTCAAGAAGAAAGATGGTACATTCAGGTTGTGTATCGACTACCGAGAGTTGAACAAACTTACCATCAAGAACCGTTACCCACTACCGAGAATCGACGACTTATTTGATCAACTACAAGGCTCGTCTGTTTATTCAAAGATTGACTTACGTTCCGGGTATCATCAAATGCGGGTGAAAGAAGATGATATTCCAAAGACTGCTTTTAGAACAAGTTACGGTCATTACGAGTTTATGGTCATGCCTTTTGGTTTAACTAATGCACCAGCTGTGTTCATGGACCTTATGAACCGAGTGTGTGGACCATACCTTGACAAGTTTGTCATTGTTTTCATTGATGACATACTTATTTACTCAAAGAATGACCAAGAACACGGTGAACATTTGAGAAAGGTGTTAGAAGTATTGAGGAAGGAAGAATTGTACGCTAAGTTTTCAAAGTGTGCATTTTGGTTAGAAGAAGTTCAATTCCTCGGTCACATAGTGAACAAAGAAGGTATTAAGGTGGATCCGGCAAAGATAGAAACTGTTGAAAAGTGGGAAACCCCAAAAACTCCGAAACACATACGCCAGTTTTTAGGACTAGCTGGTTACTACAGAAGGTTCATCCAAGACTTTTCCAGAATAGCAAAACCCTTGACTGCATTAACGCATAAAGGGAAGAAATTTGAATGGAATGATGAACAAGAGAAAGCGTTTCAGTTATTGAAGAAAAAGCTAACTACGGCACCTATATTGTCATTGCCTGAAGGGAATGATGATTTTGTGATTTATTGTGACGCATCAAAGCAAGGTCTCTGTTGTGTATTAATGCAACGAACGAAGGTGATTGCTTATGCGTCTAGACAATTGAAGATTCATGAACAAAATTATACGACGCATGATTTGGAAATAGGCGCGGTTGTTTTTGCATTAAAGACTTGGAGGCACTACTTATATGGGGTCAAAAGTATTATATATACCGACCACAAAAGTCTTCAACACATATTTAATCAGAAACAACTGAATATGAGGCAGCGTAGGTGGATTGAATTATTGAATGATTACGACTTTGAGATTCGTTACCACCCGGGGAAGGCAAATGTGGTAGCCGATGCCTTGAGCAGGAAGGACAGAGAACCCATTCGAGTAAAATCTATGAATATAATGATTCATAATAACCTTACCACTCAAATAAAAGAGGCGCAACAAGGAGTTTTAAAAGAGGGAAATTTAAAGGATTAAATACCCAAAGGATCGGAGAAGCATCTTAATATTCGGGAAGACGGAACCCGGTATAGGGCTGAAAGGATTTGCGTACCAAAATTTGGAGATATGAGAGAAATGGTACTTAGAGAAGCTCATAAAACCAGATACTCAATACATCCTGGAACGGGGAAGATGTACAAGGATCTCAAGAAACATTTTTGGTGGCCGGGTATGAAAGCCGATGTTGCTAAATACGTAGGAGAATGTTTGACGTGTTCTAAAGTCAAAGCTGAGCATCAGAAACCGCCAGGTCTACTTCAACAACCCGAAATCCCGGAATGGAAATGGGAAAACATTACCATGGATTTCATCACTAAATTGCCAAGGACTGCAAGTGGTTTTGATACTATTTGGGTAATAGTTGATCGTCTCACCAAATCAGCACACTTCCTGCCAATAAGAGAAGATGACAAGATGGAGAAGTTAGCACGACTGTATTTGAAGGAAGTCGTCTCCAGACATGGAATACCAATCTCTATTATCTCTGATAGGGATGGCAGATTTATTTCAAGATTCTGGCAGACATTACAGCAAGCATTAGGAACTCGTCTAGACATGAGTACTACCTATCATCCACAAACTGATGGGCAGAGCGAAAGGACGATACAAACGCTCGAAGACATGCTACGAGCATGTGTTATTGATTTCGGAAATAGTTGGGATCGACATCTACCGTTAGCAGAATTTTCCTACAACAACAGCTACCATTCAAGCATTGAGATGGCGCCGTTTGAAGCACTTTATGGTAGAAAGTGCAGGTCTCCGATTTGTTGGAGTGAAGTGGGGGATAGACAGATTACGGGTCCAGAGATTATACAAGAAACTACCGAGAAGATCATCCAAATTCAACAACGGTTGAAAACCGCCCAAAGTCGACAAAAGAGCTACGCTGACATTAAAAGAAAAGATATAGAATTTGAAATTGGAGAGATGGTCATGCTTAAAGTTGCACCTTGGAAAGGCGTTGTTCGATTTGGTAAACGAGGGAAATTAAATCCAAGGTATATTGGACCATTCAAGATTATTGATCGTGTCGGACCAGTAGCTTACCGACTTGAGTTACCTCAACAACTCGCGGCTGTACATAACACTTTCCACGTCTCGAATTTGAAGAAATGTTTTGCTAAAGAAGATCTCACTATTCCGTTAGATGAAATTCAAATCAACGAAAAACTTCAATTCATCGAAGAACCCGTCGAAATAATGGATCGTGAGGTTAAAAGACTTAAGCAAAACAAGATACCAATTGTTAAGGTTCGATGGAATGCTTGTAGAGGAACCGAGTTCACCTGGGAGCGTGAAGATCAGATGAAGAAGAAATACCTACATCTATTTCCAGAAGATTCGTCAACACCTTCAACAGCTTAAAATTTCGGGACGAAATTTATTTAACGGGTAGGTACTGTAGTGACCCGAACTTTTCCATGTTTATATATATTAATTGAGATTGATATTTACATGATTAAATGTTTCCAACATGTTAAGCAATCAAACTTGTTAAGACTTGATTAATTGAAATATGTTTCATATAGACAATTGACCACCCAAGTTGACCGGCGATTCACGAACGCTAAAACTTGTAAAAATGACATGACGATATATATATGGATATACATATGGTTAACATGAGATTATGATAAGTAAGTATCTCCATAAGTATATTAACAATGAGTTATATACATATAAACAAGACTACTAACTTAAGGATTTCGAAACGAGACATATATGTAACGATTATCGTTGTAACGACATTTAAATGTATATATATCATATTAAGATATATTAATATATCATAATTTCATGATAATATAATAATTTAACATCTCATTAGATATAATAAACAATGGGTTAACAACATTAATTGAGATCGTTAACTTAAAGGTTTCAAAACAATACTTACATGTAACGACTAACGATGACTTAACGACTCAGTTAAAATGTATATACATGTAGTGTATTTAGATGTATTAAAATACTTTTGGAAGACTTCAAGACATATATCAAAACACTCATACTTAACGAAAATGGTTACAGTTACTTTTCCATTCTTTTCTTTCATCAAGAATTCTAGTCGTATTCTTACCCGTATTATACACAGCTTCAAAACGTACTTACTATGAGTATATACCAATAGGAACTAGCATGGGATTCCAATCTTGATTATGTCATGTATGACTAATCAATTTTAACTTCTACCATGAGCTAGTCAACTAACTAGAACTCCTTTTAAGCCCACTCACCACTCACCAATTACCACTCATCATTCACTCCATTTCACTTCCAATTCTCTTTCTAATTCTCTCTCAACACACACACACTATTATGAATGTATTTTTTCAGTAGTTAATCATCATCTTCATCAAACATCACTTCAAGAATCAAGCTATAATCATCATAGGAAGAACACTTCAAGAACACTTCAAAAATCCCTTCAAGTTTACTAATTTACTTCCAAGCTTTCTAATCCATTCCAAGTAATCATCTAAGATCAAGAAACCTTTGTTATATATAGTAGGTTATCTTTCTTATTCAAGGTAATATTCATATTCAAACTTTGATTCAATTTCTATAACTATAAACTATCTTAATTCGAGTAAAAATCTTACTTGAACTTGTTTTTGTGTCATGATCCTACTTCAAGAACTTTCAAGCCATCCAAGATCCTTTGAAGCTAGATCATTTCTTGTCACTTCCAGTAGGTTTACCTACTAAACTTGAGGTAGTAATGATGTTCATAACATCATTCAATTCATATATATAAAACTATCTTATTCGAAGGTTTAAACTCGTAATCACTAGAACATAGTTTAGTTAATTCTAAACTTGTTCGCAAACAAAAGTTAATCCTTCTAACTTGACTTTTAAAATTAACTACACACATGTTCTATATCTATATGATATGCTAACTTAATGATTTAAAACCTGGAAACACGAAAAACACCGTAAAACCGGATTTACGCCGTCGTAGTAACACCGCGGGCTGTTTTGGGTTAGTTAATTAAAAACTATGATAAACTTTGATTTAAAAGTTGTTATTCTGAGAAAATGATTTTTATTATGAACATGAAACTATATCCAAAAATTATGGTTAAACTCAAAGTGGAAGTATGTTTTCTAAAATGGTCATCTAGACGTCGTTCTTTCGACTGAAATGACTACCTTTACAAAAACGACTTGTAACTTATTTTTCCGACTATAAACCTATACTTTTTCTGTTTAGATTCATAAAATAGAGTTCAATATGAAACCATAGCAATTTGATTCACTCAAAACGGATTTAAAATGAAGAAGTTATGGGTAAAACAAGATTGGATAATTTTTCTCATTTTAGCTACGTGAAAATTGGTAACAAATCTATTCCAACCATAACTTAATCAACTTGTATTGTATATTATGTAATCTTGAGATACCATAGACACGTATACAATGTTTCGACCTATCATGTCGACACATCTATATATATTTCGGAACAACCATAGACACTCTATATGTGAATGTTGGAGTTAGCTATACAGGGTTGAGGTTGATTCCAAAATATATATAGTTTGAGTTGTGATCAATACTGAGATACGTATACACTGGGTCGTGGATTGATTCAAGATAATATTTATCGATTTATTTCTGTACATCTAACTGTGGACAACTAGTTGTAGGTTACTAACGAGGACAGCTGACTTAATAAACTTAAAACATCAAAATATATTAAAAGTGTTGTAAATATATTTTAAACATACCTTGATATATATGTATATATTGTTATAGGTTCGTGAATCAACCAGTGGCCAAGTCTTACTTCCCGACGAAGTAAAAATCTGTGAAAGTGAGTTATAGTCCCACTTTTAAAATCTAATATTTTTGGGATGAGAATACATGCAGGTTTTATAAATGATTTACAAAATAGACACAAGTACGTGAAACTACATTCTATGGTTGAATTATCGAAATCGAATATGCCCCTTTTTATTAAGTCTGGTAATCTAAGAATTAGGGAACAGACACCCTAATTGACGCGAATCCTAAAGATAGATCTATTGGGCCTAACAAACCCCATCCAAAGTACCGGATGCTTTAGTACTTCGAAATTTATATCATATCCGAAGGGTGTCCCGGAATGATGGGGATATTCTTATATATATGCATCTTGTTAATGTCGGTTACCAGGTATTCACCATATGAATGATTTTTATCTCTATGTATGGGATGTGTGTTGAAATATGAAATCTTGTGGTCTATTGTTACGATTTGATATATATAGGTTAAACCTATAACTCACCAACATTTTTGTTGACGTTTAAAGCATGTTTATTCTCAGGTGAATACTAAGAGCTTCCGCTGTTGCATACTAAAATAAGGACAAGATTTGGAGTCCATGTTTGTATGATATTGTGTAAAAACTGCATTCAAGAAACTGATTTCGATGTAACATATTTGTATTGTAAACCATTATGTAATGGTCGTGTGTAAACAGGATATTTTAGATTATCATTATTTGATAATCTACGTAAAGCTTTTTAAACCTTTAGTTATGAAATAAAGGTTATGGTTTGTTTTAAAAATGAATGCAGTCTTTGAAAAACGTCTCATATAGAGGTCAAAACCTCGCAACGAAATTAATTAATATGGAACGTTTTTAATCAATAAGAACGGGACATTTCAAAATTACTAATAAGATGTAGCTTCGTGTGTAGCGACCCGACCAAATCATGTTAGACGGCGCCGTCTACTTAGGTCCCGTTACGTGGTCATAAGTCTTTAAGACAAAGTTTGACCAAAATATGTCGCCTTCATTTCAAAATAAAGATTGTTCCCAAAGTTTACAAGAATTGTTCAACCAATAGTTAAGTTACAACGTTATAATACGAATGAAAATCTAGGCGACACGGTTTAAAGTAAAGTCAAAAGACGCTCCATGAAATGCACATATACTCGACATCCAATGCAAGTATCAAATAATGAGCGGAAGCATGTATCATATATCGTTCAAGGACCTGAGAAAAACATAGAAATCTGTCAACGAAAACGTTGGTGAAATCATAGGTTTAAGTAAGTAAGTACAAGTGAACCACAAGATTTGCATCAATGAAATAATAGTAATACATTCCAAAAGTTTGTTTCACGAGCACCCAATTATCAATGCTTAACGTTTCCTTCGTTTGAACCCCATCACTTAGTGCTAGAACATACACTGTTTCTCGAAAATATATTTCATTCGTAAACGGTAGCGAACCGTTTGAATGAGGGTTTGTCAAACCCATATGGATCCATACAACATAAGTTCTCGCTTACACCCGGCAAGTGTAACTAATGATAATCGAATTGAGGATTTTGTTCTAAACTCGTATGTAGAATGTTTGTTTTCCTGTACTTGTGTTCACTTAGTAAAAGAAATGTTTATGTTTTCTCATCCCAAATGTAAGTTCAAAAAGAGTAAAAGTGGGACTATGATCTCACCTTGAGTGCACGAGTAGTAAAGTACTTCACAAAATAACGTGTGCGAAGGATAGTGCTAGTCTTGACCTAAACAAATAGGTCGTATCAATAACGGTAAACACGATAGGTCAAAGATGTTCAATTAGTCCTATGGCTCGTTACGACTCGATTATTTAGCATGTGAAATCAAATTGTCAAGTTTCATGCAAGATACAAGTATATAAACAAGTTAGGAAGGTTGCAAAATCATTTGGTTAAGTTTGACAAAAAGTCAAACTTTGGTCGGTCAAAGTCAACGAAAAAGTCAACACGTTCGGGTCGTGTCCCGAACTATTTTTCTGAGGTTTTTAATCATGTATGAGCATGCTAGGACAAGTTACATGTGAATCGGAGGTGCGTAGCATAGCAAACATTATTCGAAAATTGACCAAGTTGGACAGACCCAAACGGCGCGCCGCGCGGGTATATGGCGCGCCGCGCGGGTACCTGTGCAGAGAATTCTGGCAGTTTTTAAGTTTTATGCACGAACCTAACTTCAAACAATCACCATTTATGATCCGCAAACAATCAAGACAAGTATCTTATACCGTTGGGAAGGTAATTTGACGAGGAAAACAACTAAACACATTTCATCAATCAATCTACCTATTACAACAACCAAAACCGCATCTAATGCTTAACATTAACCGCATACAAGTTCATAAATGCAATTCAATGATTCGGGTAACCAATTTACATGAATGATATGCCGTTTCGAAGGTAATCAAGCATACAATCCAACTAAACATTTACCAATAATAATCCATGGCATTCAATGCATCAAAAGTCCATTTCAAGTTCATCAAACCCTAACCCAAATTCACCAAAATCACTAATCAAGTTCATGAAGTTTTCTAAGGCAACCTACACATCAAATTGAAGCTAGTGATGCTAGTAACACAATTAAAACATCAACTTTTAACATCTAACAACATATGATCATCCAAAATTCAAGAACAACACACCAAAATTCAAGTTCATGCTAGTTACACTAAAACAACGAGATCGAGCATATAAATCATATATTCGTGTTAGACTTGAGCCATAGACACTAATTAACACTTTTATAAGTTAAAAACATCAAGAACACAAAATCTAGTGATTTTAGAAAGTTACCCAAATGAGATGAAGTTGGTACCAAAATGAAGAGGATGAAGAAAGGATCACAAATATGTAGTTTATTTTGTTGTAAGCCTCCTAGATCGAATTTAGATGATGATTGAATGAATTTGGTTTTGGGTGTGTGTTCTTGCTAGAGAGAAAGAGAGAGAGATGGAGGTGGAAATGAATGGGTGAAAGGGGTTTGACCCTTTGACCTAGTCAAGGGTTTGATCCCTTGTCAAGTTTAGTCCCTCAACTTTCGTTCGGGTGCGGGAATTACCTAAACGAGATAATTTAAAACGCGTATCAACGGGAGATGTTATAAACATATAACGGACTTTATATTAGTATAACGGAAAAGTAAATGGAAAAAGGCGGGATGTTACATTACCTACTCCTTAAAAGAAATTTCGTCCCGAAATTTAAGTAGGCGTAGTAGTCGTTGTTTCTTCCTCGAGATCTTGCGTTTCCGAATTCACGAATAGATGAGGATACTTCTTTTGCATTTGATCTTGTCTTTCCCAAGTAAACTCGGGTCCTCTTTTGGCATTCCAACGAACCTTGACAATCGGGATTCGGCTTTGTTTCAATGTCTTGACGGAGGTGTCCACAATTTCAACCGGTTCCTCCACAAAATGAAGTTTATCATCAATGGTAAGCTCCTCGAGAGGAATGACGATATCGGGTTCGGCAAGACACTTTTTCAAGTTGGATACATGGAAAGTAGGATGAACGGAGCTCAATTGAGGCGGAAGATCTAAACGATAAGCAACGGTTCCAATACGCTCCAAGATTTCGAAAGGACCAATATACCGCGGATTTAGCTTCCCGCGTTTCCCAAAACGGATTACACCCTTCCAAGGTGCGACTTTTAACATTACTCGGTCACCGACTTGAAATTCAAGATCGTTGCGTCATTTGTCGGTATAGCTCTTTTGACGACTTCGGGCCGTCCTAAGCCTATCTCGGATTTGAACGATTTTCTCGGTGGTTTCGTGAATGAGTTCGGGTCCGGTGATTTGCACGTCGCCTACCTCGGCCCAACAAAGAGGTGAACGACATTTGCGGCCATATAGCGCTTCAAAAGGTGCGGCTTTAATACTCGCGTGATAACTATTGTTGTAAGAGAACTCGGCGAGAGGTAAGTGCTTGTCCCAAGCTTTTCCGAAATCAACCACGCAAGCTCGTAACATGTCCTCTAAGGTTTGAATTGTACGTTCGCTTTGTCCATCGGTTTGAGGATGATATGCGGTGCTCATGTCTAAACGCGTTCCCAACGCTTCTTGCAATGTACGCCAAAATCTAGAAACGAAACGGCCATCTCGGTCGGAGATAATCGATAAAGGTACACCGTGTCGGGCTACGATCTCCTTAATGTAAAGTTGTGCAAGTTTCTCCATTTTGTCCGTTTCTTTCATGGCAAGGAAGTGTGCGGATTTGGTGAGACGGTAAACAATAACCCAAATGGTATCATAACCGCCCGTCGTTTTTGGTAGCTTGGTGATAAAATCCATCGTTATCCTTTCCCACTTCCATTGCGGGATCTCGGGTTGTTGAAGTAGTCCGGACGGTCTTTGGTTTTCGGCTTTGACTTTGGAACATGTCAAACACTTGGAAACATAAGTAGCTACGTCCCTTTTGATGTTCGGCCACCAATATAGTTGTTTAAGGTCGTGGTACATGTTATTGGCACCGGGGTGAATCGAGTATCGTGACTTATGGGCTTCATCTAAAATAAGGCTTCGTAGATCCCCATAACTAGGCACCCAAATTCTTCCGGCGAAATATCGGAGTCCGGTTTCTTTAACTTCGAATCGAGAGGTGAGGACGTTCAAGTGTTCGAGAGAGATGTTTTCATCCTTGAGAGCCTCATCTTGGGCTACCCGAATTTGGCTATTAAGGTTGGTGTGAATGGTGATGTTTAAAGCTCGGACACGGAGAGGCACCGCTCTTTCTTTTCGACTTAAGGCATCGGCTACTACGTTTGCCTTCCCGGGATGGTAACGGAGCTCGCAATTGTAATCGTTCAAAGTTTCAATCCACCGTCGTTGTCTCATGTTTAGTTGCTTTTGATCGAAAATGTGTTGGAGACTTTTGTGGTCGGTAAAGATAGTACTCTTGGTCCCATAAAGATAGTGTCTCCACATTTTAAGTGCAAAGACGACGGCTCCGAGTTCGAGATCATGTGTCGTATAGTTTCGTTCATGAATTTTGAGTTGTCGAGAAGCATAAGCAATGACTTTCGTTCGTTGCATCAATACACACCCAAAACCATGTTTTGAGGCATCGCAATATACAACAAAGTCATCATTGCCTTCGGGAAGTGACAAGATAGGAGCGGTGGTTAGCTTCGTTTTCAAGATTTGGAATGCGGATTCATGTTCGGTCGCCCAAATGAATTTCTTTCCCTTGTGAGTCAATGCGGTTAGAGGACGTGCAACCAAAGAGAAATTTTCGATGAATCTACGATAGTACCCGGCGAGACCCAAAAATTGACGAATGTGAGTAGGAGTAGTAGGAGTCTCCCATTTGCTAATGGCTTCGATTTTCGTTGGATCGACTTTAATACCTTGGTCACTTACAACATGACCAAGAAATTGAACTTCCTTTAACCAAAATTCACACTTGGAGAATTTGGCATAGAGTTGTTTTTGTCTTAAAAGTTCAAGCACGAGTCGGAGATGTTGTTCGTGCTCTTCTTCATTTTTAGAATAGATCAATATGTCATCGATGAACACAATAACAAATTTATCGAGATACGGTTTGCACACGCGGTTCATAAGATCCATGAACACCGCCGGTGCGTTAGTGAGACCAAATGGCATGACAAGGAATTCATAACTACCGTAACGAGTCCGGAAAGCAGTTTTGGAGATATCTTCCCCCTTAACCCTTAATTGATGATAACCCGAGCGGAGATCGATTTTCGAATATACACAAGACCCTTGTAGTTGATCAAAGAGGTCATCGATGCGAGGAAGAGGATATCGGTTCTTAACCGTCAATTTATTTAGTTCACGATAATCAATGCACATTCGTAGGGATCCGTCTTTCTTTTTAACAAACAAAATCGGAGCGCCCCAAGGTGAATGGCTAGGTTGGATAAAACCACGATCAAGTAGTTCTTGGATTTGACTTTGCAATTCTTGCATTTCAGATGGAGCGAGTCTATATGGTGCACGTGCTACGGGTGCGGCTCCCGGAATAAGATCGATTTGGAATTCAACCGGTCGATGAGGCGGAAGACCCGGCAATTCGTCGGGAAATACATCGGAATAGTCACTAACAATTGGCACATCATTGATGTGCTTCCCATCGGACTCGACTTTCTTAACGTGAGCAAGGATCGCAAAGCAACCCTTACGGAGTAGTTTTCTAACTTTAACACACGAAACGAGGTTGAGTCCGGTGCAACTCTTATCGCCATAGACGATCAAAGGTTCACCATTCTCGATAGGAATTCAGATTGCGTTAAGATCACAAAGAATGTGAGATTTCGTTTTGACTAACCAATTCATACCGATTATTACATCAAAGCTTCCTAGTTCCATGGGTATCAAATCAATTTCAAATTCCTTACCCAAAATGTTTATCGTACACCCCCGGTAATATGTGTCGGCACTTAATAGTTTCCCGTTAGCCACTTCAATGGTGTAAGTGGTATCTAATGGAAGAGGTGGAGTGCTAAAAGAATGAGTCAAAGTCTTGGATACAAAGCATTTATCGGCACCTGAATCGAATAAGCAAGAGACATAAGAATTTTTGAGAAGAAACGTACCCGTGACTAGTTCAGTGTCATCCCGGGCTTCCTCGGTGTTTATGTTGAAAGCTCGGCTGCGCGTATTGGGGTTATCTTTCTTCTTTGGGCATGCATTTCTATAATGACCCGTTTGGCCACATTCGTAACAAGTGCCCGTCTTTGGTGCATTGGGCCACTTTCGAGCGACGGGAGTGGCACTTTTACAATCGTTGGCCTTATGACCAACTCCTTGGCACCGGTGGCAAATTAACTTACTACATTCGCCAAAGTGATGTTTGTTGCATTTGTTGCAAAGAGGTAGGTTCTCGGCATAACCCCTCTTGCCGTCGGAGGTGTAAGGCTTCTTAGCAAAGTTGTTGTTGCTTGATTGGGAGGGTTCCCACTTTCTTTTGTTGCCGCCCGATTTATCCTCGGCCTTAGGTGCCGGAACTACGATTTCGTCAACCGTTTCAATTAGTTGGCGAGCCATGTTCATAGCGGCTTGATGAGTAGTGGGTTTGGATGACATCACCCCTTGTTTGATGCTTTTTGGAAGACCGAGCATGTAGAGCTCAATCCTTTGAGATTCGGGGTTAACAAGGTTAGGACACATCAAGGATAGTTCGGCGAAGCGTTGATTATAAGCTTTAAGATCGTTTCCGACCGCTTTCAAAGCTCTTAGTTCTTCCTCAAGCTTTCGGGTTTCTTCGCGCGGAAAAATATTCAACAATCATCTTTTCCTTTAGATCGGCCCAAGAGAGGGCATGAGCTTCATCGGTACCCACCGATTGTACATAAGTATTCCACCATGTAAGAGCGACACCGGCGAAGGTGTGAGTGGAGTATTTGACCTTGTCTTGGTCCCGACAACCGCTTATGCTAAAGACGGCTTCCGTTTGCTCAAACCATCGGGTGAGCACGACCGGTCCCCCGGTTCCATCAAAAGTGTGAGGTTTGCACCCCATGAAAGCTTTATAAGAGCATCCCTCGTTTGAGTTTCCGGCTCCATTGTTGTTGTTGTTGTTGTTGTTGTTGTGGTTGTTATTATTATTGTTGTTGGATGAGTGACCGGCCATGGCCGCATCTACGGCGGTAGCTATCATCCGTTCGAGAGCTTGTTCGGGAGTTTCATTGCGGCGTACACGACGAGGAGCCATTGTTCCTTCAAGACACAAGAATATCATTGATTAGTATTCTCAATAATACTAACCGTGATATAGAATAAAGATAAAGAGAAGTTTTTCCTCGACTCGCCTTAAATTCTTTATGTCATAATGTCGGAACGTTCATATGAGTCACCGTAATATAATCCAGGAAATTATATTACCCTGATTCATATGTGCATTCGACATCATTTCATATAGTCAAGGTGGCGTGTCAATCAAATTAAACAACGTGAGATTAAGATAAACTAAGAGTAGATATGAGTAGAAGTGTTCGAGTATAAATGCACAAGTAGTCAAGTAATTCCTACTTCAAGTCTATATGCCGGTTGTAGTCTAGACTCACCAATGTACCCTATGACTCGGGGTTGACACTAATGAACTCTAAATCCCTACAACCAACGCTCTGATACCATCTGTAGCGACCCGACCAAATCATGTTAGACGGCGCCGTCTACTTAGGTCCCGTTACGTGGTCATAAGTCTTTAAGACAAAGTTTGACCAAAATATGTCGCCTTCATTTCAAAATAAAGATTGTTCCCAAAGTTTACAAGAATTGTTCAACCAATAGTTAAGTTACAACGTTATAATACGAATGAAAATCTAGGCGACACGGTTTAAAGTAAAGTCAAAAGACGCTCCATGAAATGCACATATACTCGACATCCAATGCAAGTATCAAATAATGAGCGGAAGCATGTATCATATATCGTTCAAGGACCTGAGAAAAACATAGAAATCTGTCAACGAAAACGTTGGTGAAATCATAGGTTTAAGTAAGTAAGTACAAGTGAACCACAAGATTTGCATCAATGAAATAATAGTAATACATTCCAAAAGTTTGTTTCACGAGCACCCAATTATCAATGCTTAACGTTTCCTTCCATTGAACCCCATCACTTAGTGCTAGAACATACACTGTTTCTCGAAAATATATTTCATTCGTAAACGGTAGCGAACCGTTTGAATGAGGGTTTGTCAAACCCATATGGATCCATACAACATAAGTTCTCGCTTACACCCGGCAAGTGTAACTAATGATAATCGAATTGAGGATTTTGTTCTAAACTCGTATGTAGAATGTTTGTTTTCCTGTACTTGTGTTCACTTAGTAAAAGAAATGTTTATGTTTTCTCATCCCAAATGTAAGTTCAAAAAGAGTAAAAGTGGGACTATGATCTCACCTTGAGTGCACGAGTAGTAAAGTACTTCACAAAATAACGTGTGCGAAGGATAGTGCTAGTCTTGACCTAAACAAATAGGTCGTATCAATAACGGTAAACACGATAGGTCAAAGATGTTCAATTAGTCCTATGGCTCGTTACGACTCGATTATTTAGCATGTGAAATCAAATTGTCAAGTTTCATGCAAGATACAAGTATATAAACAAGTTAGGAAGGTTGCAAAATCATTTGGTTAAGTTTGACAAAAAGTCAAACTTTGGTCGGTCAAAGTCAACGAAAAAGTCAACACGTTCGGGTCGTGTCCCGAACTATTTTTCTGAGGTTTTTAATCATGTATGAGCATGCTAGGACAAGTTACATGTGAATCGGAGGTGCGTAGCATAGCAAACATTATTCGAAAATTGACCAAGTTGGACAGACCCAAACGGCGCGCCGCGCGGGTATATGGCGCGCCGCGCGGGTACCTGTGCAGAGAATTCTGGCAGTTTTTAAGTTTTATGCACGAACCTAACTTCAAACAATCACCATTTATGATCCGCAAACAATCAAGACAAGTATCTTATACCGTTGGGAAGGTAATTTGACGAGGAAAACAACTAAACACATTTCATCAATCAATCTACCTATTACAACAACCAAAACCGCATCTAATGCTTAACATTAACCGCATACAAGTTCATAAATGCAATTCAATGATTCGGGCAACCAATTTACATGAATGATATGCCGTTTCGAAGGTAATCAAGCATACAATCCAACTAAACACTTACCAATAATAATCCATGGCATTCAATGCATCAAAAGTCCATTTCAAGTTCATCAAACCCTAACCCAAATTCACCAAAATCACTAATCAAGTTCATGAAGTTTTCTAAGGCAACCTACACATCAAATTGAAGCTAGTGATGCTAGTAACACAATTAAAACATCAACTTTTAACATCTAACAACATATGATCATCCAAAATTCAAGAACAACACACCAAAATTCAAGTTCATGCTAGTTACACTAAAACAACGAGATCGAGCATATAAATCATATATTCGTGTTAGACTTGAGCCATAGACACTAATTAACACTTTTATAAGTTAAAAACATCAAGAACACAAAATCTAGTGATTTTAGAAAGTTACCCAAATGAGATGAAGTTGGTACCAAAATGAAGAGGATGAAGAGAGGATCACAAATATGTAGTTTATTTTGTTGTAAGCCTCCTAGATCGAATTTAGATGATGATTGAATGAATTTGGTTTTGGGTGTGTGTTCTTGCTAGAGAGAAAGAGAGAGAGATGGAGGTGGAAATGAATGGGTGAAAGGGGTTTGACCCTTTGACCTAGTCAAGGGTTTGATCCCTTGTCAAGTTTAGTCCCTCAACTTTCGTTCGGGTGCGGGAATTACCTAAACGAGATAATTTAAAACGCGTATCAACGGGAGATGTTATAAACATATAACGGACTTTATATTAGTATAACGGAAAAGTAAATGGAAAAAGGCGGGATGTTACATCGTGTTGCCCTTTTCTCCGTGCACCATTAAGGGTTTTCCTTTTTCTCGTATAATGCGAATTGCATTTTTGTAACAAACGATCTCTGCTTTCACTTTTTTCAACCAGTCCATACCGATTATCACATCAAAACTCCCTAACTCTACTGGTATCAAGTCAATCTTAAATGTTTCGCTAACCAGTTTAATTTCTCGATTCCGACATATATTATCTGCTGAAATTAATTTACCATTTGCTAATTCGAGTAAAAATTTACTATCCAAAGGCGTCAATGGACAACTTAATTTAGCACAAAAATCTCTACTCATATAGCTTCTATCCGTACCCGAATCAAATAAAACGTAAGCAGATTTATTGTCAATAAGAAACGTACCCGTAATAAGCTCCAGGTCTTCCTGTGCCTCTGCCGCATTAATATTGAAAACTCTTCCGCGGCCTTGTCCATTCGTGTTCTCCTGGTTCGAGCAATTTCTAATAATGTGGCCCGGTTTTCCACATTTATAACAAACTACATTGGCATAACTTGCTCCGACACTACTTGCTCCGCCATTACTCGCTCTGACACCATTTGTTCCTTTCGTTCTGTTAACCCCTGGTCCGTAGACCTCACACTTCGCCGCGCTATGACCATTTCTTTTACACTTGTTGCAAAATTTGGTGCAAAACCCCGAGTGATACTTTTCACACCTTTGGCATAGCTGCTTCTGATTGTTGTTGTTGTTGTTGTTGCGGTTATTATTGTTATTAAGATGATTGTTGTAGTTGCTGTTGTTGTTGTTGTTGTTGTTATTGTTGTTGTTGTTGGGCCGTTTGTTGTAGTTGCGATTGATGTTGCGATTGTTAGGATAGGTGTTGCGATTATTGTTGTAATTGCTGTTGTTGTTGTATTGGTGATTCTTATCACCGTTTTCCTCCCACTTTCTTTTGACTTGCTTCACATTGGCCTCTTCAGCAGTCTGTTCTTTAATTCTTTCTTCAATCTGGTTCACTAGTTTGTGAGCCATTCTATATGCCTGTTGTATGGAGGCGGGATCGTGTGAACTTATATCTTCTTGGATTCTTTCCAGTAATCCTTTCACAAACGCGTCAATCTTCTCTTCCTCATCTTCGAACGCTCCCGGACACAATAGGCATAATTCTGTGAATCATCTTTCGTACGTGGTAATATCAAATCCTTGGGTTCGTAACCCTCTAAGTTCTGTCTTGAGCTTATTGACCTCGGTTCTGGGACGGTACTTCTCGTTCATCAAGTGCTTGAATGCTGACCACGGTAGTGCGTAAGCATCATCTTGTCCCACTTGCTCTAGATAGGTATTCCACCATGTTAACGCAGAACCTATGAAGGTATGCGTAGCGTACTTCACTTTGTCCTCTTCAGTACACTTACTTATGGCAAACACCGATTCGACCTTCTCGGTCCACCGTTTCAATCCGATCGGTCCTTCGGTTCCATCAAATTCCAAAGGTTTACAGGCAATGAATTCTTTATAGGTGCATCCTACACGATTTCCTGTACTGCTAGATCCAAGGTTATTGTTGGTATGTAGCGCGGCCTGTACTGCGGGTATGTTTGAAGCAAGAAAGGCACGAAATTCCTCTTCACTCATATTCAAGGTGTGTCGAGTAGTCGGTGCCATTTCCTTCAAAATAGTCAAATGAAACGAGTTAATCATATAGAATATCAAGAGTAGTCAATAGTATTTTGTAGCGTAATATGAACTTATTTATAAAAGCTCTTTCTTCATATTAGCGTTTTATACTCTTTAATTCGGGTAGTACCTACCCGTTAAGTTCATACTTAGTAGCTAACATACCATTTTAACTACTACAATTCTATATGAAAAACTAATCACAAAAAAATATATATCATATTCAAACCTTTATACAATAACTTGCAAACTTACAATACCGCTATTTTACATATAGCATGAAATATAGCACATAAAACTTTGATACAAAGTAGTTGCGAAGATAATTCTAGTTAATAAATAAGGCGTTCAGCAAAGGCAACAAAGACACGTAATTCATACGTCCAGAAACAAGTCATGCATTCTGGTTTTACTAATACCACTTCCCATCCTTGGTCTTGTGGAACGTAACCGTTGTGACCGATAGTATGACAACGTGTTGTAACATCGTCAAAAGGACGAATGTTACGTAATGACCAACAGTCTCGTAATAATCTAAAAACCTCATTTCTTACCCCAATTACCGACTCCGTCACTTGTGGGAACGTTTTGTTTAATAGTTGTAGCCCGATGTTTTTTTTCTCACTTTGGTGAGAAGCGAACATTACTAACCCGTAAGCATAACATGCTTCTTTATGTTGCATGTTAGCCGCTTTTTCTAAATCATGAAGTCCTATATTCGGATACATTGAGTCAAAATAATTTCTTAACCCGTTGCGTAAAATAGCATTTGGGTTCCCTGCAATATATGCGTCAAAGTAAACACATCGTAACTTAGGGGTTTCCCAATGTGATATCCCCCATCTTTCAAACGAAAGCCTTTTATAAATCAAGGCATTCTTGGAACGTTCTTCGAATGTCTTACAAACTGATTTTGCCATAAATAGTTATGCCGAGAAATTCTGACCGACTCTAGACAAGATTTCATCAATCATGTCTCCGGGTAAGTCTTCTAAAATATTGGGTTGTCTATCCATTTTGTATTTTTATACTGTGAAATAGACAAGAGTTAGATTCATAAAAGACACTTATTAATACAAGCAATTTTTACATATATCGTAAAGCATAAGCACACTATATTACATATATTACACCGCACAAATACAACTATCTTATTCCGACTCACTCGTTTCTTCTTTTTCGAACTTGGTTCTTTTTGCTAAGTTTTTAGGGATATATGATGTTCCCCTAATACGATCCGTCGTTTTTCACATTGGTCTAGAAAAACCTGGTGGTTTAGAGGTTCCCGGGTTATTGTTACAACTTAAGAAATACGGGTGTTGATGATACATATAAACTTCATCGGGGTTGGAATCAGATTTCTCTATTTTTATGCCCTTTCCCTTATTGTTCTCTTTTGCCTTTTTAAATTCAGTTGGGGTAATTTCTATAACATCATCGGAATCCTCGTCGGGATCCGATTCATCGGAAAATTGGTAATCCTCCCAATATTTTGCTTCCTTGATGGAAACACCGTTGACCATAATTAACCTTGGTCGTTGGTTGAGGATTTTCTTTTACTTAACCATTTTATTATTTCCCCCACCGGTTCTATTTCTTCTTCCGGTTCCTCCTCCTCCGGTTCCGATTCTTCTTCCGGTTCCGATTCTTCTTCCGGTTCCTCTTCGGGAACTTGTGAATCAATCCATGAATCATTCCAAATTACATTTGACTCTTCATTATTATTAGGTGAGTCAATGGGACTTGTATTAGCGGTAGACATCTATCACATAATATCAAACACGTTAAGAGATTAATATATCACATAATATTCACATGTTAAAAATATATAGTTTCCAACAAAATTTGTTAAGCAATCATTTTTCAAGTAAACACGGTCGAAGTCCAGACTCACTAATGCATCCTAACAAACTCGATAAGACACACTAATGCAAAATTCTGGTTCTCTAAGACCAACGCTCTGATACCAACTGAAATGTCCCGTTCTTATTGATTAAAAACGTTCCATATTAATTGATTTCGTTGCGAGGTTTTGACCTCTATATGAGACGTTTTTTCAAAGACTGCATTCATTTTTAAAACAAACCATAACCTTTATTTCATAAATAAAGGTTTAAAAAGATTTACGTAGATTATCAAATAATGATAATCTAAAATATCCTGTTTACACACGACCATTACATAATGGTTTACAATACAAATATGTTACATCGAAATCAGTTTCTTGAATGCAGTTTTTACACAATATCATACAAACATGGACTCCAAATCTTGTCCTTATTTTAGTATGCAACAGCGGAAGCTCTTAGTATTCACCTGAGAATAAACATGCTTTAAATGTCAACAAAAATGTTGGTGAGTTATAGGTTTAACCTATATATATCAAATCGTAACAATAGACCACAAAATTTCATATTTCAATACACATCCCATACATAGAGATAAAAATCATTCATATGGTGAACACCTGGTAACCGACATTAACAAGATGCATATATAAGAATATCCCCATCATTTCGGGACACCCTTCGGATATGATATAAATTTCGAAGTACTAAAGCATCTGGTACTTTGGATGGGGTTTGTTAGGCCCAATAGATCTATCTTTAGGATTTGCGTCAATTAGGGTGTTTGTTCCCTAATTCTTAGATTACCAGACTTAATAAAAAGGGGCATATTCGATTTCGATAATTCAACCATAGAATGTAGTTTCACGTACTTGTGTCTATTTTGTAAATCATTTATAAAACCTGCATGTATTCTCATCCCAAAAATATTAGATTTTAAAAGTGGGACTATAACTCACTTTCACAGATTTTTACTTCGTCAGGAAGTAAGACTTGGCCACTGGTTGATTCACGAACCTATAACAATATATACATATATATCAAAGTATGTTCAAAATATATTTACAATACTTTTAATACATTTTGATGTTTTAAGTTTATTAAGTCAGCTGTCCTCGTTAGTAACCTACAACTAGTTGTCCACAGTTAGATGTACAGAAATAAATCGATAAATATTATCTTGAATCAATCCACGACCCAGTGTATACGTATCTCAGTATTGATCACAACTCAAACTATATATATATTTTGGAATCAACCTCAACCATGTATAGCTAACTCCAACATTCACATATAGAGTGTCTATGGTTGTTCCGCAATATATATATAGATGGGTCGACATGATAGGTCAAAACATTGTATACGTGTCTATGGTATCTCAAGATTACATAATATATAATATAAGTTGATTAGGTTATGGTTGGAATAGATTTATTACTAACTTTCACGTAGGTAAAATGCGTAGTTTTTATCAATCTTGTTTTACTCGCCATTTCTTCGTTTCTAATCCGTTTTGAGTGATTCCAGTGGCCACGGTTTCATATTGAACTTAACTTTATGAATATAAATAGAAAAAGTATAAGCTTATAGTCAGAAATACAAGTTACAAGTCATTTTTGAAAGAGGTAGTCATTTCTGTCGAAAGAACGACATCTTGATGACCATTTTGAAAAACATACTTTCACTTTGAGTTTAACCATGATTTTTGGATATAGTTTCATGTTCATAAGAAAAATCATTTTTCCAGAAGTATAGCTTTTAAATCAAAGTTCTTCTTAGCTTTTAATTATCCCAACCAAAACAGTCCCTGATTTTACTACGACGGCGTATATACAGTTTTATGGTGTTTATCATGTTTTCGGGTTTTAAATCATTAAGTTAGCATATCATATAGATATAGAACATGTGTTTAGTTGATTTTAAAAGTCTAGTTAGAAGGATTAACTTTATTTGTGAACAAGTTTAGAATTAACTAAACTATGTTCTAGTGATTACAAGTTTATAACGTTGAATAAGACAGCTTTTTATGTATGAATCGAATGATGTTATGAACATCATTACTACCTCAAGTTCCTTGGATAAACCTACTAAAAATGAGAAAAATGGATCTAGCTTCAAAGGATCCTTGGATGGCTTGAAAGTTCTTGAAGCAGAATCATGACACGAAAACAATTTCAAGTAAGATTTCCACTCGAAATAAGATTGTTATAGTTATAGAAATTGAATTAAAGTTTGAATATGATTATTACCTTATATTAGAAAGATAACCTACTGTAAGTAACAAAGGTTTCTTGATCTTGGATGATTACTTGGAATGGATTTAAAAAACTTGGAAGTAAACTTGCAATCTTGGAAGTATTCTTGATTTTATGAAACTAGAACTTTTGAAATTTATGAAGAACACTTAGAACTTGAAGATAGAACTTGAGAGAGATCAATTAGATGAAGAAAATTGAAGAATGAAAGTGTTTGTAGGTGTTTTTGGTCGTTGGTGTATGGATTAGATATAAAGGATATGTAATTTTGTTTTAATGTAAATAAGTCATGAATGATTACTCATATTTTTGTAATTTTATGAGATATTTCATGCTAGTTGCCAAATGATGGTTCCCACATGTGTTAGGTGACTCACATGGGCTGCTAAGAGCTGATCATTGGAGTGTATATACCAATAGTACATACATCTAAAAGCTGTGTATTGTACGAGTACGAATATGGGTGCATACGAGTAGATTTGTTGATGAAACTGAACGAGGATGTAATTGTAAGCATTTTTGTTAAGTAGAAGTATTTTGATAAGTGTCTTGAAGTCTTTAAAAAGTGTATGAATACATATTAAAACACTACATGTATATACATTTTAACTGAGTCGTTAAGTCATCGTTAGTCGTTACATGTAAATGTTGTTTTGAAACCTTTAGGTTAACGATCTTGTTAAATGTTGTTAACCCAATGTTTATAATATCAAATGAGATTTTAAATTATTATATTATCATGATATTATGATGTACGAATATCTCTTAATATGATCTATATACATTAAATGTCGTTACAACGATAATCGTTACATATATGTCTCGTTTCAAAATCATTAAGTTAGTAGTCTTATTTTTACATATGTAGTTCATTGTTAATACGCTTAATGATATATTTACTTATCATTTAACATAATTAATCAAGTGTATCAATATCTTAATATGATTCATATGTAGCTAGTAAGACGTTATAACGATAATCGTTATATATATCGTTTTCGAGTTTCTTAATTTAATAGTCTCATTTTTATGTATATAACTCATTGTTAAAATACCTAATGAGATACATACTTATAATAAAATTATGTTAACTATATATATAACTATATATATGTCATCGTATAGTTTTTACAAGTTTTAACGTTCGTGAATCACCGGTCAACGTGGGTGGTCATTTGTCTATATGAAACCTATTCCAATTAATCAAGTCTTAATAAGTTTTATTGCTTAACATGTTGGAAACACTTAATCATGTAAATATCAATTTCATTTAATATATATAAATATGGAAAAGTTCGGGTAACTTAACGTTACTTAACGTTACTTAACGTTACTTAACGTTACTTAACGTTACTTCACGTAACTTAATGTTACCTGACGTTACTTAACGTTAGTTAACGTTACTTGACATTACTTGACGTTCGTTAACGTTACTTGACGATTACTTGACGTTAGTTGACGTTAGTTAACGTTACTTAACGTTAGTTAACGTTATTTGACGTTACTTAACGTTACTTAAGGTAACTTCACGTTACTTGACGTTACTTAACGTTACTTGGCGTTACTTAACGTTACTTCACGTAACTTAACGTTACTTGACGTTACTTAACGTTAGTTAACGTTACTTGATGTTACTTGACGTTACTTGACGTTAGTTAACGTTACTTGACGTTACTTGACGTTACTTGACGTGACCTGATGTTACTTGATGTTACTTAATGTTACTTGACTTAACTTAACATTACTTGAGGTTACTTGATGTTACTTGACGTTACTTGATGTTACTTGACGTTACTTGACGTTAGTTGACATTAGTTGATGTTAGTTGACGTTAGTTAGCGGTACTTGGCGTTAGTTAACGTTACATGACGTTACTTAACGTTACTTGATGTAACTTCACGTTACTTAACGTTACTTGGCGTTACTTGACGTTACTTGACGTTAGTTAACGTTATTTGACGTTACTTAACGTTATTTCACGTTACTTCACGTTACTTGACGTGACGTAATGTTATTTGACGTTACTTGACATTACTTAACGTTACTTGGCATAACTTAACGTTACTTGATGTTACTTAACGTTACTTGACGTTACTTGACGTTACTTCACGTTACTTGACGTAACTTAACGTTACTTAATGTTACTTAACGTTACTTCACGTTACTTAACGTTACTTAACGTTACTTGACGTAACTTAACGTTACTTAACGTTACTTCACGTTACTTAACGTTAATTCACGTAACTTAATGTTACTTGACGTTACTTAACGTTAGTTAACGTTACTTGACATTAGTTAATGTTACTTGACGGTTACTTGACGTTAGTTGACGTTAGTTAACGTTACTTGACGTTAGTTAACATTATTTGACGTTACTTAATGTTACTTGATGTAACTTCACGTTACTTAACGTTACTTCACGTTACTTGACGTTACTTAACGTTACTTAACGTTACTAGACATAACTTAACGTTACTTGATGTTACTTAACGTTACTTAACGTTACTTAGCGTTAGTTGACGTTACTTAACGTTAATTAACGTTACTTGACGTTACTTGACGTTAGTTAACGTTACTTAATGTTACTTGACGTTAGTTGACGTTAGTTAACGTTATTTGATGTTAGTTAACGTTACTTGACGTTACTTAACGTTAATTAACATTACTTGACGTTACTTAACGTTACGTGACGTGACCTAATGTTACTTGACGTTACTTAACGTTACTTGACGTTACTTCACGTTACTTCATGTTACTTGACATAACTTAAGGTTACTTAACGTTACTTAACGTTACTTAGCGTCACTTGACGTAACTTAACGTTACTTGACGTTACTTGATGTTACTTAACGTTACTTGACGTTACTTGAAGTAATGTCAAGTAACATGAAGTTATGTCAAGTAACGTGAAGTAACTTCAAGTAACGTCAAGTAACGTCAAGTTACGTCAAGTAACGTCGCGTAACGTCGAGTAACGTCGAGTAACATCGAGTAACGTCCAGTTACGTCAAGTAACGTGAAGTTATGTCCAGTAACGTTAAGTAACGTCAGGTAACTTGAGGTTATGTCAAGTAACATCAAGTTACGTTAAGTAACGTCATGCTGCGTCAAGTTACGTCAAGTTACGTTAAGTAACGTCAAGTTTCGTCAAGTAACGTTAAGTTACGTTAAGTAACGTCAAGTTGCGTCAAGTTACGTTAAGTAAGGTCAAGTTACTTAACGTTACTTGACGTTACTTGACGTTACTTTACGTTACTTGACGTAACTTAACGTTACTTAACGTTACTTCACGTTACTTAACGTTACTAAACGTTACTTAACGTTACTTGACTTAACTTAACGTTACTTAACGTTACTTAACGTTACTTAACGTTACATAGCGTTACATAACGTTACTTTACGTAACTTAAAGTTACTTGACGTTAGTTAACGTGAGTTAACGTTACTTGACGTTAGTTAACGTTACTTGACGGTTACTTGACGTTAGTTGACCTTAGTAAACGTTACTTGACGTTAGTTAACGTTATTTGACGTTACTTAACGTTACTTGATGTAACTTCACGTTACTTAACGTTACTTGACGTTACTTAACGTTACTTGACGTTACTTGACGTAACCTGATGTTAGTTAACGTTAGTTAACGTTACTTGACGTTAGTTAACGTTACTTGACGTTACTTAACGTTACTTGATGTTACTTAACATTACTTGACGTGACCTAAAGTTACTTGACGTTACTTAACTTTACTTGACATAACTTAACGTTACTTGATGTTACTTGATATTACTTGACGTTACTTGACGTTACTTCACGTCACTTGACGTAACTTAACATTACTTGATGTTAACATAACTTAACGTTACTTGACGTTACTTGACGTCACTTGACGTTACTTGACGTACGTTCACGTAACTTAACGTTACCTGACGCTACTTAACGTTAATTCACGTTACTTGACGTTACTTAACGTTACTTGACGTTAGTTGACGTTAGTTAACGTTACTTGACGTTAGTTAACGTTACATGACGTTAGTTAACGTTACTTGATAACGTTACTTGACGTTAGTTAACGTTACTTGACGTTACTTGACGGTAGTTAACGTTACTTGACGTTAGTTGACGTTAGTTAACGTTACTTGACGTTAGGTAATGTTACTTGATGTTACTTACCGTTAATTAACTTTACTTGACGTTACTTAACGTTACTTGACGTTACTTGACGTGACCTAATGTTACTTTACTTGACGTTACTTAACGTTACTTGACATAACTTAACGTTACTTGATGTTACTTGATGTTACTTGACGTTACTTGACGTTACTTCACGTTACTTGACGTAACTTAACGTTACTTAAAGTTACTTAATGCTACTTCACGTTACTTAACGTTACCTAACGTTACTTAACGTTACTTGACGTAACTTAACGTTACTTAACCTTACTTAACGTTACTTCACGTAACTTAACGTTACTTGACATTACTTAACGTTACTTCACGTTACTTGACGTAACTTAACGTTACTTGACGTTAGTTGACGTAACTTAACGTTACTTGACGTTAGTTGACGTTAGTTAACGTTACTTGACGTTAGTTAACGTTACATGACGTTACTTAATGTTACTTGATGTAACTTCACGTTACTTAACGTTACTTGACGTGCCGTAATGTTACTTGACGTTACTTGACGTTACATGACATAACGTTACTTGATGTTACTTAACGTTACTTGACGTTACTTCAAGTTACTTGACGTAACTAAACGTTACTTAACGTTACTTAACGTTACTTAACGTTACTTGACGTAACTTAACGTTACTTAACGTTACTTAACGTTACTTCACGTAACTTAACGTTACTTGACGTTACTTAACGTTAGTTAACGTTACTTGACGTTACTTGACGTTAGTTAACGTTACTTGACGGTTACTTGACGTTAGTTGACGTTAGTTGACGTTAGTTAATGTTACTTAACGTTAGTTAACGTTATTTGACGTTACTTAACGTTACTTGAGGTAACTTCACGTTACTTGACGTTACTTAACGTTACTTTACGTTACTTAACGTTACTTTACGTAACTTAACGTTAGTTAACGTTACTTGACGTTACTTGACGTTAGTTAACGTTACTTGACGTTACTTGACGTTACTTAACGTTACTTGACGTTACTTGACGTTACTTGACGTTACTTGACGTTACATGACTTGACCTGACGTTACTTGACGTGACCTAATGTTACTTGATGTTACTTAACGTTACTTGACTTAACTTAACGTTACTTGAGGTTACTTAACGTTAGTTAACGTTACTTGACGTTACTTGACGTTAGTTAACGTTACTTGACGTTACTTGACGTTACTTAAAGTTACTTGACGTTACTTGACGTTACTTGACGTTACTTGACGTTACTTGACGTTAATTGACGTTACTTGACTTGACCTGACGTTACTTGACGTGACCTAATGTTACTTGATGTTACTTAACGTTACTTGACTTAACTTAACGTTACTTGAGGTTACTTGATGTTACTTGACGTTACTTGACGTTACTTGACGTTAGTTGACGTTAGTTAGCGTTACTTGACGTTAGTTAACGTTACATGACGTTACTTAACGTTACTTGATGTAACTTCACGTTACTTAATGTTACTTGACGTTACTTGATGTTACTTGACGTTACTTGACGTTAGTTAACGTTATTTGACGTTACTTAACGTTACTTCACGTTACTTCACGTTACTTGACCTGACGTAATGTTACTTGATGTTACTTGACGTTACTTAACGTTACTTGAGGTTAGTTAAGGTTACTTGACGTTACTTCACGTTACTTGACGTAACTTAACGTTACTTAACGTTACTTCACGTTACTTAACGTTACTTGACGTAACTTAACGTTACTTCACGTAACTTAACGTTACTTGACGTTACTTAACGTTAGTTAACGTTACTTGACATTAGTTGACGTTAGTTAACGTTACTTGACATTAGTTAACGTTATTTGACGTTACTTAATGTTACTTGATGTAACTTCACGTTACTTAACGTTACTTCACGTTACTTGATGTTACTTAACGTTACTTGACATAACTTAACGTTAATTAACGTTACTTGACGTTACTTAATGTTACTTGACGTTAGTTGATGTTAGTTAATGTTATTTGACGTTAGTTAACGTTACTTGACGTTACTTAACGTTAATTAACGTTACTTGACGTGACCTAATGTTACTTGACGTTACTTGACGTTACTTAACGTTACTTGACGTTACTTCACGTTACTTCACGTTACTTGACGTAACTTAAGGTTACTTAACGTTATTTGACGTTACTTAACGTCACTTGACGTAACTTAACGTTACTTAACGTTACTTGACGTTACTTGACGTTACTTAACGTTACTTGACGTTACTTGACGTTACTTCACGTTACTTGACGTAACTTAACATTATTTAACGTTACTTCACGTTACTTCACGTTACTTCACGTTACTTAACGTTACTTGAAGTAAATTAACGTTACTTAACGTTACTTCACGTAACTTAACGTTACTTCACGTTACTTGACGTTAGTTAACGTTACTTGACGTAACTTAACGTTACTTGACGGTAGTTGACGTTACTTAACGTTAGTTAACGTTACTTGATGTTAGTTAACGTTACTTGACGTTACTTGTAACGACCCTGGAAATTCCAACTTTTATTTATTAATATTTATTATTAATACTTGTGATTTAATAAATGTATTTTTATGCATTTACTTGTTACCGTACATGACTTTGCATGGCCCGAATCGTCTTTATGACTCACGTACATTACACGAATAATATTTTCAAATATTATTTACGTTCGTGATTAATTATTATTAGTCATTTTTAATTAACTAATGTAACTAGTTAATTACTTGGGCTTTGTTTATTTAAATTGTTACTTACTTGAACTTGGGCTATTATTATTTGATTTGGACTTGGAAGCCCACCCTACTTCTTAATGGATTAATTACCCCATTACTATTATGCAAGTATTACATTAAAACTAAACTAGATTGATTAGTTCATGAAGAATCTAGTTACAAGATGCTTATACCATCTTTCCCATGCCATTTTACTTTATTACCATTTTGAGCTCACACCTTTCCCCCATGCATGAAAATTGAAGACTTGACCTTCCCTTCTTGGCCATAAAAGCCGTGGGTTTTGATGGGTGTGGAGGTGGTTTTGTTTTCAAATTTTGATTACATATCTACTAGTATTCTCTTGCATACTTCATTCACTTTTCACACACACAAACTTACTTCTCCTTTTTCTCTCATTCTCTCTCAAATACTGTAAGTAACATGAGCTTTTCTCTCTTCTTTTTCTCTTCCAAAAACCGAAACCATACATACATCATCATCATCATTTGCTTGTTTTAATACTTGTCCTTTGTTGTTGTTTAACTTACTAGTTGTTTGTTGTTTACTTACTAATAGTTAAGAATCAAACTTGTTAGTTTATTCTTCATATCATCTTGTTCATACAAGAACATACAAGAACCTAAACTTTCTAGTTTATGGTTCTACACTTAATGTTTTAAAAAGATTGAAAGTTCATGAGTTAAAATCATACTTGTATTCATGTTTGTAAACTTAAGGTTTACTTTCTTAAAGATCAAAGCCTTGGCTTGAATCTTTAAAGTATGAACAACCATGAACTTGTTACTTGTAGATTTAATTTATTTCTTCATTTTATGTACTTTAAAGTTGTGATGTTGTTAAATTGGTCAAGTGTTACTAGTTAATCTTGATCTCATATTTCTTGAAACTAAAAGTTAACTTTATAAGTTCAAGAACATGGAAGTATAATTTTCTAGTTATAACTTCATATACTTATGTTGGATCTAAGTTTCTATAGCTTATGGTCTTATTATTTTGTTGTAAACAAGAGCTTGTAAGATTACATACACTTTACAAGATGAGAATCTAAGTTTCATAACTTATGGTTTCATTAAAGTAAAGATTCAAGTGTTATGACTTAGGATTTAACTTAGTAACTTTAGATCTAGACTTTTGGGTCATGAATCTTCAAGATCTAACTAAGAACTATGTTCTAAAACTTAAGATCTTGATTATTTAGTTACTTTCAAGTTTGTAGCTTAATATTACTTTTAGAGTTCATGTATGTGTCGGATCTAAGATCTTGATATAACTTTGGTTCATCAAACTACTTGCAACACTTAATTGGGTTGTGCTACTTATCTTAGACTTACACTTATGTTATGATGGTCAAAACTTGGTAAAAATGATGCAAACACATCAACGAGTTGTACACTTGAAGCTATATGCATCAAGGATGAGAACCGTGATGAGCATCGAGCACCAAGAACCCACCGGAACACTAAACCTACTGTTTTCCGGGTCTGATCGGAATACCTGGACTACTGTAAAGTTGATTTTCAGTTATCTATGTTCGATTAAATAATTTTTCGTTTAAGACTCGTCTTAATTCGAGTTACGGTTTAGGATCTATGGCCCTCCGAACGTCACTATGTCCTTTTAACGTTGTGCTGAAAATTCTAACCTACTCGCACTTAAACCGTCGCCACGGTCAAACGAAGACGAGTTTGGTTCTGGAATTTTTGCAGCAACTAAAGGACTCATATACGGATCCATGGCCACTGGTCCCACCTCAATTCAGTTTGTATAGAGGCCGTGGAGACTAATCGAAGTCAGCCTTTGTTTTAAACTCTTTTCTAGAATGAAACTTACTTTATACTTTTTGTTTGATGATAAATGATGATGATACTTAAGACCTAATTTACATACTTATAAACCTATTGGGACGATTTACTGACTTAGTAACTTTTGACTTAGGTTGAGGACTTTCCGGACCTACATACTTGCTTACTTTCCCGAACCAACTTTACTACTACTTTATCACTGTGAGTTATAACATCCCTTTTTACTTTAACCATTTTAGGAACTGAGAATACATGCGCATTTTACGTTTTACATACTAGGCACGAGTACTTAAACTTTATATATGTGTGGGTTATACAACGACATAAACTTTCCCCTTAGCTCGGTAACGTTTAGTCATTGGTCTTTGAACCAGTGAACGCGAATCTTAGATATGGATCCATAGGGTTTGACATCCCCACTCGGGCTAGTAGCGCTAGCATTTAACAGGTGTTTAATACTTCGTAAACATACGCACTCGCCAAGTGTACTTTCAGGGGGTTATAAACGTTAAGTTAGTTACCAAGTGCCCACGGTTAAACATATACTTTACATGCTGTTTTAAAACGCTGTTGAAGCACTGAAATCTCGTGGCCTACCTTACATTACTGTTATACTTAAACTATAGCTCACCAACCTTTGTGTTGACATTTTTAAGCATGTTTTTCTCAGGTGCTTAAGGTTTGCTTGCTTCCGCTGTACTAGTCATGCTTTGTAGACACCCGCTGCACTTGTTAGAGTTGTCACCGCATGAAACGTTTTATTTGCATTCAAACTATGTTACCTTTTAAAACAATGATTTGTAACGACCATTGAGTCACGTACTATTACTAATTGCTTCTGTTCATTGAAGCATACTTTTGTTGTAAGATATTTGATGTTGGTTAAGACATCACCTTTATTCATGAATGCAAACTTCTTTTGAAACCGCATATAGTATTTGACCTTGTAATGATCCTGTTGTTGATGATTCTTACACGATGGTTTTGTACGGGGCATCACATTTGGCATCAGAGCATTAGTTGTAGGGAATTAGGATGCATTAGTGATTCTGGACAGACCCAAGTAGGATTCACTAATAGGACTAATCTACAACTTGCTAGTTTACTTGTTTCTGCGGAATTTGCTGCATGCTGCTGCTTACTTTTACTGCTATATGCCGTATGCTACTACATGACTTCACTACTGCATGCTATTATCTATTTTCGATTGCATGATACTTGTCGTTATTGCCATGCTACTTACTGCTATACATGATCTAGACTGTCGTAGTTAGTTTGCCTTATACGTGATTGCTTTATGACTTACTGACATGAAAAAAGTTATTTTTCCTTGTTCAGATGTCGGATACTCCACCTGTCATCATTTTGGATAGCGACACAGACTCATCAGCCACCTCACCGACCATTGTTGCCAATTCCCAGATGCCGTCGTCGACACCTTCCAGTGACTCAGGCGCTTCATCCTCTGGAGCCAGTAGCCATACGCCCGACCCAGTGGTTACCTCAGATGGATACATGGACCCACCGGAGATTCCAGCTCCACTTGCCCCAGGACCTCCGGAGCCACAGCACCATCCCAGTGGTGCTGTGATTCCCGCGAAACTTGAGGAAGGTCCGGTCCGTAATGAGCATAACCATTGGTGCTGACACCTTTCTGATGGACGTCTCGTGCCGATCGAACCCTCCAGATACCGACAGATGATGGCCGCCCGAGGAGAGCCACCCGTGCAGCCACCTCCAGCCAATCTAGATGACCCATCATCCGTCGATTCTTCATCTGACGACTCATCCTCTGACGACTCTAGTGACGAGGATTCAGTTGAGGACCCTGATGATGCACCTGTACAGCCACCCTCCACCCCGCCGAAGAAGCGGTACCGTTTCGATGGTACCATCATTCCATGGATTAATGGAGGTCGACCATTTGTTGACGCTCATGGTTGGCGTCGTAGGGTTACCGCCCGTAAGCGGCTGGTGCTGTATCCTGCTGATCCCTTCATCCGTAAGCCTTACCGCCTTGTGTAGTGACCCGACAAAATCGTCATTGACGGTGCCGTCTACTTAGGTCCCGTTACGTGGTCATAAGTCTTTAAAACAATGTTTGACCAAAAGTATGTCGCATTCATTTCAAAAGTAAAGATGTTCCAAGGTTTACAAAGTAGTTCGATAACTAGTTACGTTACAAAGTTTAAAGTACAAATGAAACATATGCGACACAATTTAAAAGTAGCCAAAAGACGCTCCACGCATGCATGTATACTCGACATCCAAGCAAGTATCAAAAGTAATGAGCGGAAGCATGTATCACAAAACGTTCAAGGACCTGAGAAAAACATAGAAATCTGTCAACGAAAACATTGGTGAAATCATAGGATTAAGTAAGTAAGTACAAGTGAACCACAAGATTTGTAACATTGATATAATAGTACACCATTCCAAAAATTATTTCACGAGCACCCAATTATCAATGCTTAACATTTCCTTCCATAGAACCCCATCACAATAGTGTTAGAACACACACTGTTGCTCGAAAATATATTCCATTCGTAAACGGTAGCGAACCGTTTGAATGAGGGTTTGTCAAACCCATATGGCCATATAACATAAGTTCTCGCTTACACCCGGCAAGTGTAACTAATGATAATCGAATTGAGAATTTTTGTTCAAACTCGTATGTAGAATGTTTGTTTTCCTGTACTTGTGTTCACTTAGTAAAAAGAACGTTTATGTTTTCTCATCCCAAATGTAAGTTCAAAAAGAGTAAAAGTGGGACTATGATCTCATCTTGTGTGCACGAGTAATAAGTACTTCAACAAGTAATGTGTGCAAAGAACAATGCTAGTCTTGACCTAAACAAATAGGTTTATATCAATATCGGTAAACACGATAGGTCAAAGTGTTCAATTAGTCCTATGGCTCGTTAAGACTCGATCATAATAGCATGTGAATCAAATTGTCATGTTTCATGCAAGGTACAAGTATAAAAGTATGTTAGAACGATTGCACAAACATTTGGTTAAGTTTGATTAAAAGTCAACTTAGGTCGGGTCAAAGTCAACAAAAAAGTCAACACGTTCGGGTCGGGTCCCGAACTATTTTTCTGAGGTTTTTAATCATATATGAGCATGTTAGAACAAGTTACATGTGAATCGGAGGTCTATAGCATAGCAAACATTTTCCGTAAAATGACCAACGAAGACAGAAGCCTGCCAGTGTATCTGGACGGCGTCCAGATTGTCTGGACGGCGTCCAGCTTTGAAGGCTGGGACGGCGTCCAAATATCTGGACGGCGTCCAGCTTTGAAATCTGGGACGGCGTCCAAGGACCTGGATGGCGTCCAGATTGGTATTCAAGTCTGATGCAGAAAACTTCTAAGTGCACGAACCAAAAACCAAATTAATACATTTTATGATCCGCAAACAACCAAAACATGTATCTTATATCATCGGAAAGGTATTTTGACGAGGAAAAGATCTAAACACATTTCATCAATCACATTTACCTTTACAACAACCAAAATCACATTGAATGCTCAATCATTTAATGCATTCAAGTTCATAAATGCAAATCAATGATTCGGCAACCAATTTACATGAATGATATGCCGTCTCGAAGGTAATCAAGCATACAATATAACCTAATACTTACTAATAACATTTCATGTCATTCTAAGCATCAAAAGTCCATTTCACGTTCATCAAACCCTAACCCAATTTCACCAAAATCACTAATCAAGTTCATGAAGTTTTCTAAAGCAACCTACACATCAAATTGAAGCTAGTGATACTAGGAACACATTTAATACTTGCACTTTATCATAACAACAACATTAAATCATCTAAAACTCAAAATCAAACACACACTATTCATGTTCATGCTAGTTACACTAAAACAACAAGATCGAGCATATAAATCATATATTCATGTTAGACTTGAGCCATAGACACTAACTAACAACTTTATAAGTTAAAAACATCAAGAACACAAAATCTAGTGATTTTAGAAAGTTACCCAAATGTAATGAAATTGGTATGGAATCGAAGAGGAAGTTGCAAGGATTCCAAAAATGTAATTTGTTTTGAAAAACACCCGCTAGCACGGATTTGGATGATGATTCTCGTTGGTGTTCTTTGAGAGAAAAAAGGAAGTAGTAAAAGATGAGGATGAAAATGAATGGATGAAAGGGGTTTGACCCTTTGACCTAGTCAAGGGTTTGATCCCTTGTCAAGTTTAGTCCCTCAACTTTTGTTCGGGTGCGTGAATTACCTAAACGATATAATTTAAAATGCGTATCAACGGGAGATGTTTTAAACATATAACGGACTTTAAAATGAACAAACGGGAAGTAAACGGAAAAAGGCGGGATGTTACATTACCTACTCCTTAAAAGAAATTTCGTCCCGAAATTTAAGTAGGCGTAGTAGTCATTGTTTCTTCCTCGGGATTTTGCGTTTCCGAAATCGCGAATAGATGAGGATACTTCCTTTGCATTTGATCTTGTCTTTCCCAAGTAAACTCGGGTCCCCTTTTGGCATTCCAACGGACCTTGACAATTGGAATTCGGCTTTGTTTTAACGTTTTGACGGAGGTGTCCACAATTTCAACCGGTTCCTCCACGAAATGAAGTTTGTCATCAATGGTAAGCTCCTCGAGAGGAATGACGATATCGGGTTCGGCAAGACACTTTTTCAAGTTGGATACATGGAAAGTAGGATGAACGGAGCTCAATTGAGGCGGAAGATCTAAACGATAAGCAACGGTTCCAACACGCTCCAAGATTTCGAAAGGACCAATATACCGCGGGTTTAGCTTTCCACGTTTCCCGAAACGAATTACACCTTTCCAAGGTGCGACTTTTAACATTACGTGATCACCGACTTGAAATTCAAGATCGTTGCATCGTTTGTCGGTATAGCTCTTTTGACGACTTCGGGCTGTCCTAAGCCTATCTCTGATTTGAACGATTTTCTTGGTTGTTTCATGAATGAGTTCGGGTCCGGTGATTTGTGTGTCGCCTACTTCGGCCCAACAAAGAGGTGAACGACATTTTCGACCATATAAAGCTTCAAATGGTGCGGCTTTGACTTTGGAACATGTCAAACACTTGGCAACATAAGTAGCTACGTCCCTTTTGATGTTCGGCCACCAATATAGTTGTTTAAGGTCGTGGTACATCTTATTGGCACTGGGATGAATCGAGTATCGTGATTTGTGGGCTTCATCTAAAATAAGGCTTCGTAGGTCCCCATAGCTAGGCACCCAAATCCTTCCGGCGTAATATCGGAGTCCGGTCTCCCTAATTTCAAATCGAGAGACGAGAATGTTCAAGAGCTCGTGTGAAATGTTTTCATCCTTGAGAGCCTCATCTTGGGCTACCCGAATTTGGCTATTAAGGTTGGTGTGGATGGTGATGTTTAAGGCTCGGACACGAAGAGGCACCGCTCTTTCTTTTCGGCTTAAGGCATCGGCTACTACATTTGCCTTCCCGGGATGGTAACGAAGCTCGCAATCGTAATCGTTTAAGGTTTCAATCCACCTTCGTTGTCTCATGTTTAGTTGCTTTTGGTCGAAGATGTGTTGGAAACTTTTGTGATCGGTAAAGATAGTACTCTTGGTTCCATAAAGATAGTGTCTCCACATTTTAAGTGCAAAGACAACGGCTCCGAGTTCGAGATCATGTGTCGTGTAGTTTCGTTCATGAATTTTGAGTTGTCGAGAAGCATAAGAAATGACTTTCGTTCGTTGCATCAACACACACCCAAAACCATGTTTCGAGGCGTCGTAATACATAACAAAATTGTTATTGCCTTCGGGAAGTGACAAGATAGGAGCGGTGGTTAGCTTTGTTTTCAAGATTTGAAATGCGGATTCTTGTTCGGTCGCCCAATTGAATTTCTTTCCCTTGTGAGTTAAAGCAGTTAGAGGACGAGCAACCAAAGAGAAATCCTTGATGAATCTACGGTAGTATCCGGCGAGACCCAAGAATTGACGAATGTGAGTAGGAGTAGTAGGAGTCTCCCATTTACTAATGGCTTCGATTTTCGTTGGATCGACTTTAATACCTTGGTCACTTACAACATGACCAAGAAATTAAACTTCCTTTAACCAAAATTCACACTTGAAGAATTTGGCATAGAGTCGTTCTTGTCTTAAAAGTTCAAGCACAAGTCGGAGGTGTTCCTCGTGTTCTTCTTCGCTTTTTGAATAAACCAAAATATCATCGATGAACACGATAACGAATTTGTCAAGATACGGTTTGCACACGCGGTTCATAAGATCCATGAATACCGCCGGTGCGTTAGTGAGACCAAATGGCATGACAAGGAATTCATAACTACCATAACGAGTTCGGAAAGCGGTTTTGGAGATATCTTCCCCTTTAACCCTTAGTTGATGATAACCCGAGCGGAGATCGATTTTTGAATATACACAAGACCCTTGTAGTTGATCAAAGAGGTCATCGATGCGAGGAAGAGGATATCGGTTCTTAACCGTCAATTTGTTTAGTTCACGATAATCAATGCACATTCGTAGGGATCCGTCTTTCTTTTTAACAAACAAAATCGGAGCGCCCCATGGTGAATGGCTAGGTTGGATAAAACCACGGTCAAGTAGTTCTTGGATTTGACTTTGCAATTCTTGCATTTCGGATGGAGCAAGTCTATATGGTGCACGAGCTACGGGTGCGGCTCCCGGAATAAGATCAATTTGGAATTCTACCGGTCGATGAGGTGGAAGACCCGGCAATTCGTCAGGAAATACATCGGAATAGTCACTAACAATTGGCACATCATCGATGTGCTTCTCATCGGACTCAACTTTCTTAACGTGAGCAAGGATCGCAAAACAACCCTTACGGAGTAGTTTTCTAACTTTAAGGCACGAAACGAGGTTGAGTCCGGTGCAACTCTTATCGCCATAAACAATCAAAGGTTCACCATTCTCGATAAGAATTCGGATTGCGTTAAGATCACAAAGGATGTGAGATTTCGTTTTGGCTAGCCAATTCATACCGATTATTACATCGAAGCTTCCTAGTTCCATGGGTATCAAGTCAATTTCAAATTCATTACCCAAAATGTTTAATGTGCACCCCCGGTAATATGTGTCGGCACTCAATAGTTTCCCGTAGGCCACTTCAATGGTATAAATGGTATCTAGTGGGAGTGGTGGAGTGCTAAAAGAATGAATCAAAGTCTCGGATACAAAGCTTTCTCCGTTTGCAATATGGGTTGATCAAGGAAGTAATGAAGGTGGTTTATTTAAATGGTGAAGATGGTACCGGTGGTTTAGTTTGACAGAAACAGGGAGAAGTATACATGTAACGAGTAGCATGAAAGAAGGTGGTATTCGGTTGTTTCATTGATTAATAACAAGAAGATGATGTGGGTTTTGTTGATCACGAAACAGGAGAATGGTTGTCGTGGTTTGATTGTAGTGGTGCGAATAGAAGCAGAAAAATAGAAACATTGCAAGTGATTTTTCGATGGTGGATATCCTTGTGGTTCATCACTCGTGCGTGCATTTAACGAAGGTGGTTTAGGTGATGGTTCAATGAAGTAGAAACAAGAAATAAAAAGTGAGAGAGACAGGTGGTGGTGATCGATTTAGATGCATAACAACTTAAGGGATTCAAACAAAATTCAGCTACAGAATTTGATGGAGAAGTGTAAATGAATTCGATTCCAAACGTATACAGCCAATTTAATGTACTTTTTGTTAATAATTAATAATTAAAATTATATTAATAATAATAAACTAAATAATATTGATCATATCTTCAACTAATCTGTACTATGGATTTTGATGTTGATCACTTTAGGAGATAGAACAAAAATCAAACACTGTTTGATTGTAACTGAAAACAGAATTTGGATTGTTTTGATAAATGATTTGCGATTTGTACTAATTCAGATATTAAGGAACAAATTTAACACAGTGTGAAAGGTACGTGAAACGGATTCAGATTCTCAATCATATTTATATGAATGTAATACTTTTAATTAATAATTATAATTATATCAATAATAATTAAATTTTCTAATAATATTAATAATAGAATTAATAATAATAATAATATGACAAATTAAATGTATCGAATTTTATATCTATATGTTATGTTAAAATGATAATATTCATAATAATGATATTAACATTAACATTAATATTTATTTATAACAATTATTTCATACAAACAATTAATAACATTTATTATACAAATATATTTATTTATATATATATATACATATCTTATTTACAAACAGTTGTTCGTGAATCGTCGAGACTTGGTCGAGGTTGAATGAATGTATGAACACAGTCTACTATTTATGAGATTCAACTTAACAAACTTTGCTTATCGTGTCGGAAACATATAAAGATTAAAGTTTAAATTTGATCGGAAATTTCTGGGTCATCACAGTACCTACCCGTTAAAGAAATTTCGTCCCGAAATTTGAGTGAGGTGGTCATGGCTAATAATAAAAATGTTTTCATGACGAATATGAATTGATAAATAGAGTTTCGTTATCATTGAGTACTATAGCCAAAACGATTCGATTATGCGAAGCGTACGAGTGAAGTTATCACAAAAGAGTGAAATGAAAAAGACAAGTTTCATCATAACTTTGTACTAGTCATGAAACGACCCGACCCAATCCATAGGGACGAATACAATAACATATGATTACATCGCGAGGCATTTGACCTCTATATGATACGTTTTATAAACATTGCTTTCTTTTGAAAAGATATACCATAAATGAATATTTAAAATTCAATGTTTTCGACATCTGATGATTTCTACATATAGACAATCACCGTAAATAACAGTTTACAAGAATACTTCCGTTGATAATGCAGTCAAAATAAATACACGGTGATGATTTTGTGAATGCAATGCTTCCTCGAATAAAACATGTATGACTCCATGCACATGGTTTCTCTAACATATATTCAAACAGCGGAAGACTTCTAGGAACCTGAGAATAAACATGCTTTAAATGTCAACATAAAGTTGGTGAGATATAGGTTTAATGCTAGCAGCGTTATAAATATAGACCACAAGATTTCATATACATAAACGTTTTAATAAAAATATTCTAAGTGGTTGAGCACTTGATAACCATACTTAACATTTAATCAGCGTCGCATATTCCCTTTATTATGAAATCTCACTACACTGTACCAAGTGTAGTCACCGAAATGAAGTACTGTGCAACCGTTGAATACTGGTCGTCCAGTCCGGTTGGGGTTGTCAGGCCCGATAGATCTATCAACAGGATTCGCGTTTACAATACCACATGTAAATAGTAGTTACCAAGCTACAGGGAAGTATGCCAGTGGTACAAATCAACGTAGAATATATTTTTTTATCACTTGTGTCCATAACGTAAATCATAAAATGCATGTATTCTCATCCCGAAATATTTAGAGTTTAAAAGTGGGACTATATACTCACTTTTGCCTTGAAGGTATTTAACTCGACTTGGTCTCCGATAGATATCACGAACCTAACCATATATATATAATATATCAACATATTTTCTTTTCAAGTAATCGTTATATATATATATATATATATATATATATATATATATATATATATATATATATATATATATATATATATACTTTTAATACTTTTAATCTTTTCTTAGTCCGTAGTTAGCAGTCCAATGTTAGTGGTCCACAATTAGTTGCTCAATAAAATAAATAAAGACCCCATCGTATTCGTATTGATCAGAATTAATCTCGACCCATGGTACCATGTTGTCAAATGACGTGTTGCGTACATAAAGTACCGTGTTGTCAAATGACGTGTTGCGTACAATCATGAGGTCTTATGATTAATCTTCTCGTGTTGTTTACGGGTGGTCCTGAAATATATAAAATCAAATCATAAGTAATTATATATAAAATATCATATTAATTAGAAAAGATATGATTAATTTACTTTATCTCCAAATATTTTCGTAGCTAAACTAGCTTCGGATACCCAATCTTGTTTTAGTCGTAGTTTCTTCATTACAACTCCGTTTTTGTTGGTTCAACTTGCCACTTCCTTGGATCGAGTCAAATTTTAAGAATATGAACTAAAAATACCTTAGTTTGTATTCAAAATCACAGGTTATAGGTCAAACTTTGGTAAAACTTATGAAAGTGATCATTTTCCATCATAAAAACAACATTTAATGATCATTTTTCTAAAAATACTTACACTTTGAGTTAAACCATGAAATTTTTATGTGTTAACATATTCATAAGAAATATCATTTTTCCAGAACATGAACTTCCAATTCAAAGTTCAAGATGGTTTTTAATTATCCAACCCAAAACAGCCCCCGGTTGCACTCAGACGACGTAGATTCAGTTTTTAAGGTGTTCTTTGTAAAACCAAGTTATATCTCGTTAAGTTAGCATGTCATTATGATATATTACAGGTCTTAAAGTGTTTTAAAAGTTAAGTTAGAAGGATCTATTTAGTTTGCAAACAAGTTTGAAATCATTCAAACTATGTTCTTGTTGTTAAAATTTTACAACATAAAATAAGATAGCTATATAATTATGAATCGAACAAGATTATGAACAAGGTTACTACCTCAAGTTACTTGGACAAAGTTACTGTAAGAGATAAGAAAAAATCTTGGAATCAAAGAGTGGTGGAGTTAGATCAAAAGGTTGGAAGTATACTTCTTCAAATGGGTGGTTATTTTGATATGTTCTTGAAAGAGTTTTCTTATGGTGTTTAAGGCTTGTAATTGAAGCTAAATGATGGGGAAAATGCTTCGAGATGATCAAGTATGAAGTTAGGAGTATTTTGAGAGAGAAATGAGGGTGTAGGTATGAGAAAATGGAGTGAAGAAATGGTGTTCATTCATAAAAACGTTTTTAGTTTATAAAGAAAGAAAAGGATTCCTAATTTTGTTTTCTTACTAATAATTCATGCTACTTGACAAATCCTAGTTACCTCATATCTAGGGCAGTAATAATGTTGATTAGGATGTTGATTTAATGTGTATATACCAATAGTAAATACATATAGAAGCTGGGTATGATACGGGTACATATACCCTAGATATACGTATAGAAATCTTGAGGAAACGGAATGAGAATTCAAATATAGCTATCTTTTGTGAATATACTTATATTGTTTTATGTATTTAAGTCCTTAAAAAGTGATTAAATACATTATATATACGATACATGTATAAGCATTATAGGTTATAAGTATATATATCAAAGAATGTTACGTATAGTTATCGTTTTGAAAACTTAAGTTAGTAGTTTCAAAATATACTTATAAATCATTGTCATTAGTACACAATGAGATGTTAAACCATCCTTAGATCATGTTAAATATATATAAATACATATATATACACAAACGTATAATTATCGTATGTTATATAGTTCGTGATATCATCGGTCAAATTGGACGGTCAAACGTTGTGTAAAACTCTTTTTCAAAAACAAAAGTCTCAACAATTTGGATTGCTTATCATGTTGGTAAGGTTTAATTTATGTAAATATTAATCTCATAAGTATAAAATGATTGGAAAAATCCGGGTCTTTACAGTACCTACCCGTTAAATAAATTTCGTCCCGAAATTTGAATGGGATGGTCATGGCTGACAATATGTATGTTTTCATGACATATACGAGTTGGAAATTAGAGTTTTATTATCATCAAGTAATATTGATAAAGCAATTTGATTTTTGTGAAGAGTACGAGTGAGGCTATCACCAAAGGGTGAAATGAGTAGGTATAGATTCGTCATATCTTTTGACGTAGATAGGATTGATTTCCAAGTTCAAGAGATTTAGAGTAAAATCTTCATAATGAGATTTGATTCTTCGATAATCAAGGAAATTAGAATCCGTTTTAAATGCGATCATCTATTTTGATTGCTCTGTCGGATCTTTTACTATAAATCCACCTCCCTTCATTTCCTTACAACTCATACCTTCTATTCTTCCTCCCTCAATTCATACTTTAAAACATTTATCAGTATGCTTCATCCAGTACTGATCCTGGATATACTCTTAACTTTCATCTCTGTCATTCTTCTTTTTCATCTATCTCCGGAGGATTTTATTTATTTCTACTATTACCTTGGGGTTATAGTATTGTTAATTCTCCCGTGCCTTTACGTTGCAATACGTATTGATATACACGGTTTGTAATTTATTTGTTGTTGTCGAGCTTTATATTTTCTTTTATATTCAACAGTTCCATACTTCTGTTTCCTCTTCCTGACTTCGAGTCAAGCAAATAATGGTCCGGAATTCGTAGGTATGGTTTTTGAAATAAACATAGTTAATGTTCTAAGAAGGAAATAGTAATTGCACGATCTTGATTTGGTAAGTTACCAGAATGTCCGAAAAGATAGAATTATCAAGGAGATATGTTCTTAATATGTTTGGAGATTGGGTAGAATGTAAGAGTTGTGTAACATGGCACATGATGACGTTATGATCTGTGAATCATTATGTTCCATTTAGAAACTCAGCATGAATTACTGTAATATAATCATGTTGATCAAGTGTCATTATATTATACTATTTCATGCTTCAGTTTCCAACACTACTTCAAAACATTCATATTTTAAACTCGAATTTTTCAGAATTTAGAAACTAACACAGTTTCTTTTATGTTGTAACGCAAATATTGTGAAGAGATAAATGATTTTTGATGAGGATAGTTGGGAATATATCTTCAGGAATATCGGAGATATTTATAACGAAAAATACGATGATATCTTAGAATATCTAAGATCAGGGAATGACGCGGAAAATCTGTCTGTGAAGGTTTAGAATAAGGAGTAAGGTTCTTACTAACGGTTTCAGCAGACACTGAATCTTTTGAATCCTTTGAAGGTAGATTTCGTCATTGTGGTTTGTCCACGACCTCCTTTATACTTTGCTCAATCCGTTTTCCAGTACCAAATTTTTCGTTCGAGCTTTTCCAATCTATTATTCTTTATTGTCAAACTTCTGACCGTAATTGCTGTCTACTGTCTTTACCACTTTATCAGTCTTTTCCAAAACTTAATAGCACTAATTCATAGACTGGAGCATTTTTCAGAAACTTCACATTTGAAATATGTAATTCTTGGGGATAGACGTTGTATATATATATATATATATATATATATATATATATATATATATATATATAACTGCCGAAATAGAAATGCTGCGAGATTTCAAAATACCAATTGTTGATTCCGCCAAAGGGGTAACGAGTTGCTGGTACATCTGCTGATAATGTCGTGGAATATAAAAGGTTCTCTGGTAACAAAAGGGTAATCGTATGTATTACAGGATATAATAAGGCTACTTCGAATGGAAAGTCGAGGTTGACTTGCTGAAACTGTGACAAAATTTGCTATTTTGAAAAGGAATCGCAAAGTTATTTTTGCTAATAAATGCTAAAAGATTTAACGCGGATACGTGTTAAATTATGTCCTTGGTTTCGAGGGCTTTTCAGGTGCAAGACTGCGGGTAATGTGTGGTTGGATCATCATCTCGATTGTCCATTATTTGAAGTGTCTTTAGGAATTTCGAAGGGTTTGATCATAGATTGTAATTGTTAATATACATATGATGTTTTAGGACTTTGAATGATACAAATATTTTTCTGGGTTCCAAGAATCGAATGATGTTCTAGCATAGTTTTGAAGTCAAAGTATAGTTTTGAAAGATGTAAGAGTCCTAAGAGTGATGTCTTCTGTTAAGTCTTGACTTGGATTTCGTTTTGTCGTAATCAAATTTGGATGAGAATGGTTGTTTTGATTTCTATGAAAGAATGTATATTATTGTGAAGGTAGTGAGTATAGTTGATGATTGTTGAATCAGAGTCGAAGAATATAATCATATTAATTGTGAATTTATATATCTCTCGGGTATTACCTACCCGTTAAAAAAATTTTCACAAGTAATGTTTTGTACCAGAGAATTTTATTACAATCTTTATGAAAATATATGTACATAGATATCTTCTTCAGATGTAATCATGAATTTAATAAGTCAATATAATATTAGACTCATTTAATTTTCGGTTTGAGCTAGAATAAGTAATCTCTAAAACGATTAGGAACCACATATTCTTCACAGAATATTAATGAAGTTATGGATCAATACTTCATTATTTATTCTTATATATATTTCCTTAGTGAATCATGCTGATACTCATTGAACTCTTGCTAACTTCGCAAGATATGAATGTTGTTTCCCAGTAAGCTTCGAGTACATTGAAGATGAAAGTGTAAAATCAAACATATTATTGAATAATACACTTGGTTTATTATAAAACGAAATTCATTGAATTGAAACAGGGATTGTAGTTAACAATGATTAAGTTGCTGACGAAGGACGTACATCATTGCATATTTGTAGTATGAATTTAAACGAGTATTATCCACCCTTTTTCAATTCATACTTAATAGCTTAGTACGAAAAGATTTATTTTGGTTTCCGAATTCATATATATAAAATATTTATATTAATTCTTCAGAAGAATGAGTTAATACTTCATAACTCATTGATGCAATATACGCGTTATTGATGATGTCCACGGTGATTCTTGAACTGGTGGAGCTTGTGATGTTAAAGTTGCTGACGATTCTAACGATGTTGACAGCACTGACTGTGTTGGTGAGGCTAAGGGTACTGCTGATGCTGTTGGTAAAACAAGTCTAGCTTGTACCTTACGCATCATTCTTGTCGGGGTTTCTACTCTTCCTTTTATCATTTCTGTCCACTCATCTGATTTATGGTTAAGGCATAAATAGGTAATCTCTATGTCTTTAGAGATTACATAATCACCATAGAATGTTTCTCCGATGAAGTTATGAATCAATACTTCATCATTTGTTGTTGTTGGTACTTCTTGGTATCTATGGTGCGTGTGACGTTGATATCCGAGGTACGGATGGTGATATTGAGGTGTGTGATGCGGATGTGATTGTTGGTGGTGGTAATGATCATGTTGATGTTGATGATGGTGATAACGTTGATGCTGGTGATGCTGCTGGTGCTTAGGGTATTGAGGCTTGCGATGTTGATGTTATTGACGGTACTGGTTATGCTGCTGGTGCTGTTGATGGTGTTTGTAACCTTCGTACCGTATTCTCCAAAGCCACTACCCGAGTGCGAAGCTCGTTGACTTCTTCTATTACACCGGGGTGATTGTCGGTTCGGACGAGCAGATAAATAAAATCTAGAATTTGATGTAGTATATAATCGTGACGAGATACTCTGGAAATAAGAGAGAAAATGGTTTCTCGAACAGGTTCGCCGGTAAGTGCTTCAGCTTCATCGTCAAGAGGGCAATTTGGTGGATGGAAGGGATCACCTTCTTCTTGTCTCCAATGATTGAGGAGGCTACGAACCCATCCCCAATCCATCCAAAATAGATGATGACTGATTGGTTGATCCATTACGGTCACACTGCTTTCGGAGCTTGAGTGGTATTCCATATCGGAATCCGAGGGACTTCAACTAGTGACGAGTTCCATTTCGTATGATTGAATAAAGGATTTTTCGATATGAAATGATTTTTCGGCTATCGGGTGGTATTCTAATTATATAGAATATCCACATATATAGAACAAAAGATCTCATAGATTACGGAGGGATTTACGGAATATGTCAGACAAAGTTTACAGTAACAGATACGCGTAGATATGAATTAGCAAATACGCTAAGATATGAATTTTGTCTATACACCATTCATGCAATGAATGTAGTAAGACGCGTTTAGACTTAAGATGATAAGCAGGTAATTTCCTACAGATGATAAGTAGATGGTTTTCGACACAAAATGATAAGCAAAACTTTTGACATGCAGACACGGTCGAAGTCCAGACTCACTAATGCATCCTAACGACTTATCAGTTAGACACACTAATACAGACCTGGTTCGCTAAGACCACCGCTCTGATACCACATGAAATGACCCGACCCAATCCATAGGGATGAATACAATAAAATATGATTACATCGCGAGGCATTTGACCTCTATATGATACGTTTTATAAACATTGCTTTCTTTTGAAAAGATATACCATAAATGAATATTTAAAATTCAATATTTTCGACATCTGATGATTTCTACATATAGACAATCACCGTAAATAACAGTTTACAAGAATACTTCCGTTAACAATGCAGTCAAAATAAATACACGGTGATGATTTTGTGAATGCAATGCTTCCTCGAATAAAACATGTATGACTCCATGCACATGGTTTCTCTAACATATATTCAAACAGCGGAAGACTTCTAGGAACCTGAGAATAAACATGCTTTAAACGTAAACATAAAGTTGGTGAGATATAGGTTTAATGCTAGCAGCGTTATAAATATAGACCACAAGATTTCATATACATAAACGTTTTAATAAAAATATTCTAAGTGGTTGAGCAATTGATAACTATACTTAACATTTAATCAACGTCGCATATTCCCTTTATTATGAAATCTCACTACACTGTACCAAGTGTAGTCACCAAAACGAAGTACTGTGCAACCGTTGAATACTGGTCGTCCAGTCCGGTTGGGGTTGTCAGGCCCGATAGATCTATCAACAGGATTCGAGTTTACAATACCACATGTAAATAGTAGTTACCAAGCTACAGGGAAGTATGCCAGTGGTACAACTCAACGTAGAATATATTTTTTTATCACTTGTGTCCATAACGTAAATCATAAAATGCATGTATTCTCATCCCGAAATATTTAGAGTTTAAAAGTGGGACTATATACTCACTTTTGCCTTGAAGGTATTTAACTCGACTTGGTCTCCGATAGATATCACGAACCTAACCATATATATATATAATATATCAACATATTTTCTTTTCAAGTAATCGTTACATATATATATATATATATATATATATATATATATATATATATATATATATATATATATATATATATATATATATATATATATACTTTTAATACTTTTAATATTTTCTTAGTCGGTAGTTAGAAGTCCGATGTTAGTGGTCCACAATTAGTTGCTCAATAAAATAAATAAAGACCCCATCGTATTCGTATTGATCAGAATTAATCTCGACCCATGGTACCATGTTGTCAAATGACGTGTTGCGTACATAAAGTACCGTGTTGTCAAATGACGTGTTGCGTACAATCATGAGGTCTTATGATTAATCTTCTCGTGTTGTATACGGGTGGTCCTGAAATATATAAAATCAAATCATAAGTAATTATATATAAAATATCATATTAATTAGAAAAGATATGATTAATTTACTTTATCTCCAAATATTTTCGTAGCTAAACTAGCTTCGGATACCCAATCTTGTTTTAGTCGTAGTTTCTTCATTACAACTCCGTTTTTGTTGGTTCAACTTGCCACTTCCTTGGATCGAGTCAAATTTTAAGAATATGAACTAAAAATACCTTAGTTTGTATTCAAAATCACAGGTTATAGGTCAAACTTTGGTAAAACTTATGAAAGTGATCATTTTCCATCATAAAAACAACATTTAATGATCATTTTTCTAAAAATACTTACACTTTGAGTTAAACCATGAAATTTTTATGTGTTAACATATTCATAAGAAATATCATTTTTCCAGAACATGAACTTCCAATTCAAAGTTCAAGATAGTTTTTAATTATCCAACCCAAAACAGCCCCCGGTTGCACTCCGACGACGTAGATTCAGTTTTTAAGGTGTTCTTTGTAAAACCAAGTTATATCTTGTTAAGTTAGCATATCATTATGATATATTATAGGTCTTAAAGTCTTTTAAAAGTTAAGTTAGAAGGATCTATTTAGTTTGCAAACAAGTTTGAAATCATTCAAACTATGTTCTTGTTGTTAAAATTTTACAACATAAAATAAGATAGCTATATAATTATGAATCGAACAAGATTATGAACAAGGTTACTACCTCAAGTTACTTGGACAAAGTTACTGTAAGAGATAAGAAAAAATCTTGGAATCAAAGATTGGTGGAGTTAGATTAAAAGGTTGGAAGTATACTTCTTCAAATGGGTGGTTATTTTGATATGTTCTTGAAAGAGTTTTCTTATGGTGTTTAAGGCTTGTAATTGAAGCTAAATGATGGGGAAAATACTTGGAGATGATCAAGTATGAAGTTAGGAGTATTTTGAGAGAGAAATGAGGGTGTAGGTATGAGAAAATGGAGTGAAGAAATGGTGTTCATTCATAAAAACGTTTTTAGTTTATAAAGAAAGAAAAGGATTCCTAATTTTGTTTTCTTACTAATAATTCATGCTACTTGATAAATCCTAGTTATCTCATATCTAGGGCAGTAATAATGTTGATTAGGATGTTGATTTGATGTGTATATACCAATAGTAAATACATATAGAAGCTGGGTATGATACGGGTACATATACCCTAGATATACGTATAGAAATCTTGAGGAAACGGAATGAGAATTCAAATATAGCTATCTTTTGTGAATATACTTATATTGTTTTATGTATTTAAGTCCTTAAAAAGTGATTAAATACATTATATATACGATACATGTATAAGCATTATAGGTTATAAGTATATATATCAAAGAATGTTACGTATAGTTATCGTTTTGAAAACTTAAGTTAGTAGTTTCAAAATATACTTATAACTCATTGTCATTAGTACACAATGAGATGTTAAACCATCCTTTGATCATGTTAAATATATATAAATACATATATATACACAAACGTATAATTATCGTATGTTATATAGTTCGTGATATCATCGGTCAAATTGGACGGTCAAACGTTGTGTAAAACTCTTTTCAAAAAAAAAAGTCTCAACAATTTGGATTGCTTATCATGTTGGTAAGGTTTAATTTATGTAAATATTAATCTCATAAGTATAAAATGATTGGAAAAATCCGGGTCGTTACAAGTCATGGTTGAATTTAGAAAATAAGGTGCGTCTTAGCTTTTGACGTTGTCTTGGTTGAATTCCGAAATTCAAGGGATTCAAAAGAAAATCTTGTAAATCTATAAGATCTGATTCTTCGAGATTTAAGGTAATTAGGTTCTCTTTAATTAAATGCGGTGATCTGCCTCGATTACTCTGTCTGATTCTTTTATTATAAATTTATCTCTTCCGTTCCATTATTCTCACCATTCCTATACTCAATTCCCATACTCAAAAGATTATGATAGTGCTTAATCCAATTCTAAACCCTGATATTTTCCTAATTATCATTTTTTGTCATCCTTCTTCTCAATCTTCCATCAGAAAATCTGTTTACTTCTACTATTACCTTGGGGTGATACTATCCTTAATTATACCGTGTCTTTATATTGCTATTCGTATTAATATCTACGGTTTGTAACTTTTGGGTTGTTGTTGGGTTTTATATCTTTCCTTATATTTTGATGTCTCTGTTTCCGTCTTTCTGTAATCATTGACACCCACAGTTAATACTCTCTCCAATTTACTGTGATTTATACCCCTATTTCTATTTCGGAGCTTTGTCCCTTCGTTTCTTCTTCTTGCGATTAAACACCGCTTGTAATGGTTCAGAAGTCGCAGATATAAACTTCGGAATGAACATTGTTAATGTTCTAAAAAGGAAATCGTAATGGCACGATTTGATTTGTCAATTTACCAGAATCACTGAGAATAGAACTATCAAGAATATATTTTCTTGATATGTTCGGAGGTGAAGTAGAATGAATGAGTCGTGTAACATGGCACATGATGACGTTATGATTCTGTGAATCATCACGTTCCATTAGAAACTCAGCATGAATTACTGTAATATAATCACGTCGATCAAGTGTCATTATATTATACTAACTCATGCATCAGTTCCCAACACTACTTCAAAAATATTCATATTTTAAATTCAAAATTTTACAGAATATAGAAACTAACAGTTTCTATATGATGTAATACTGATAGCACGAAGAGATTAATGATTTCAGATAAGAATAGTTATAAAAATATCTCCAGAAATATGGAGGATATTTATAATGAAAGATACGATAATATCTCGTAATATCTAAGATCAGAGGATGATAGAAACTATTGTCTGCAAGGGTTTAGAGTAAGGAGCAAGATGTTCACTAAAGACTTTAGTAGACATTGAATCATTTAGATTCTTTGAAGTCAAACTTATTCTTTGTGATTTGTCCACGGCTTTCTTCATAGTTTCGCATAATTTGCTTTTCAGTACTAAATTTTCTATTGAATGTTTCCAATATAATGATACACAGTAAGCACGAAGAGGTATATAATTTCGGACGAGAATATTTATAAAAATATCCTCAGAAATATCGAAGATATTGATGATGATATTTTGGAATTTCTAAGTTCGATGGTTGATGGAGAAAGATTTTTCCGTAGGATTTTTAACATGGCTTCGGAGCAAGATATTCTCTAAAGATTTCAATGGATCCAGAATTATCTGGATTCTATGAATATAAGGTATGGTCCTTGTATTTGTCCTTGGTCTCCTTCATGGTTAACTCTATCCGTTTTTCAGTTCCCACGTTTCTAAGCTTTTCCAACATATTATTCTTTATCATCAAACTCCCGACGACTAAGGTCGTTTATGGTTGTCTACGATTTCTGCTGCTTCATTCAGCTTTTTCAACATTCAGAGTATTAGTTTGTAGACTGAGTGCTTTTTAGAATTTCAGGATGAAAGATCATAATTCTAAGAGATAAATGTTATATGGATACATATAATTGTTGATGTAGATATGCTGTGAGTTTTCAAAGTACTGATTGCTGATCCCCGATAATTGGTATGGCAGTTCTCGTTAAAAGATGCGGATGAGTATATGATAGGGTTTCAATGAATAAATATAATGATTTATCGGAGAGATTTAAACCAAGAAGCAACGAGGTTGCTGGTACGTCTGCTGGTAATATGGAAAAATATGAAAGGTTTCCCGGTAAAAATAAAAGAGCATGTATATATATCAAGGTTTTAATTAGGTTGTTTCAAACGAAAAGTTGAACTTGACTTGTTAGAGCTTTGACTAAATTGGCTAATTTGGAAAGAGATTGCAAAGTTATTTTCGATAATAATAACGCTAAAGGAATTAGCACAGCTACGCGTTAAACGTTTACTCAATTTTCGAGAGTTTTCAGGTGCATAACTATACGCATCAATCTTTTCTTCTGTAGATGAGGTGCGGTTGGTTCATCCTCCCGATTGAGGTGTTTTCAAGAATCACGAAAGGTTTGAACGCAGATGTAATCGTCAATATACATATGAGGTTTAAGATGAAATTAAGTGGCAAACTTGAAGAATTATTTAGTTTCATATGTTATAATCAATATTTTAATTCATTTTTATTTGTCCACTGTTGGTAATCCTCAGTTGATTAGTCCACAGTTAGCTAGGAACAGTTAGCTAAGATTTTGTTAGCGTAGATTCTTAACAAAAGTTTTCATAGTTAGTTAGTTTGTTTCTAACAAATTTTATTCCGTCAAATATTTTCTTCATTATGCCACTTGTTGGATTCTGATAGGTCAAAATCCAAATATAAAATTTGAATGGAAATGGTTATTCTGTGGTGAACGGATTCATATATCTGTGGATGTAAGTAGGATAGGAAATGACTATTGAATCAGATTTGAAGAATGTACAATGTAACTTATTAATGTGAAATCTTAAATATTCCTCAGGTATTACCTACCCGTTAAAATATTTTTATCATTAACAGTTTGTACGAAAGAAATTTTTTTTTTAATCACAATCTTTATGAAAATATATATACATATATATTTTCTTCAGATGTAATTATGGATATAATGAGTCAATATAATATTAAACTCATTTGATTTTCGATTTGAGCTAGAATAAGTAATCTCTAAAACTATTAGGATCCACATATTCTTCGCAGAATATTGATGAAGTTATGGATCAATACTTCATCGTTAATTACTTTTGGTACTCCTTGGTATCTATGGTGCGTATGATGTTGATGTTCGTGGAACAGATTGTGAAATTGGGGCTTGGGATGCGGATGTTGTTGTTGGTGGTACTGTTGATGCTGGTAATGTTGCTGAAGCTGGTACATTTTGCACCATACTGTTCACGGCTACAACTCGGGTGCGAAGCTCGTTGACTTCTTCTATTATTCCGGGATGATTGTCGGTCGGAATGAGCGGATGAATAGGGTTTAGAATTTGAGATAGTATATAATCAAAGCGAGATATTCGAAAAATGAGGGTGAAAATGGTGTTTCTAATAGGTTCGCCGGTAAGTGTTTCAGGTTCTTCGCCAAGAGGTGAATTCGGTTGATGGAAAGGATCGCCTTCTTCGTGTCTCCATTGATTTAGTCGACTACAAACTCATCAGATGAATTGGGGATGGCTGATTGATTGATTCATTCTGGTGTCACTGCTTTCGGAGCTGGAGTGGGACTCCATATCGGAATCCGAGGGACTTGAACTAGTTGTGAGTTCCATTGCGTACGATTGAATAAAGGATTTTTCGATATGAAATGATTTTCGGATATCGGATGATATTCTAATTACATAGAATACCTATATATAGAACAGAAGATTTCGTAGATTACGGAGGAATTTACGAAATATATCAGGCAAAGTTTATAGTAACAGATACGCTAAGATATGGATTAGCATATTCGCTAAGATATGAATTTGTCTATACACTATTCATGCAATCAATGCAATAAGATGTGTCTAGACTAAGAATGATAAGCAGGTAATTTTTGACAAGAATGATAAGCAAAACTTTTGACATGCGGACCAGGTTGAAGTCCAGACTCATTAATATAACCTAACAATTATTAGGTCGAAGTCCAGACTTCACTAATGCATCCTAACAACTAATTGTTAGACACACTAATGCAGACTCACTAATGCATCCTAACAACTACCTGTTAGACACACTAATGCAGACTCACTAATGCATCTTAACAACTAATTGTTAGACACACTAATGCAGACTCACTAATGCATCCTAACAACTACCTGTTAGACACACTAATGCAGACTCACTAATGCATCCTAACAACTACCTGTTAGACACACTAATGCAGACCTGGTTCGCTAAGACCACCGCTCTGATACCACCTGTGATGCCCCGATCAAATCCATATGGACGAGAACATTACCTATGATTACATCGCCAGGTATTTGACCTCTATATGATACATTTTACAAACATTGCATTCGTTTTTAAAAGACAACCTTTCATTTCATCGAAAGTTGACAGGTATGCATACCATTTCATAATATCCAACTATAAATGACCTAATCTGTCATTTACTTAATAATAATCTCTAATGAACTTCAACGACTAGAATGCAACGTCTTTTGAAATATGTCATGAATGACTCCAAGTAATATTCGTAAAATGAGCTAATGCACAGCGGAAGATTTCTTTCAAACCTGAGAATAAACATGCTTTGAAGTGTCAACCAAAAGGTTGTTGAGTTCATTAGTTTATCATAATCATTTCATTTTCATCATTTTAATAGATTACAAGATTTTTAATATTATAAAACGTGCAGAAGTCCCATTCCAACTGCACAAAAAATATCTTTCATATGAAGAACACCTGGTGAGGATTCAAAATATAATAGTAACCATCTGTGCCGGTCTTTCACCCCACGGCTGAGTACATGTGCCTTCAAAATATAGATCCTCTGTGCCGGTCTTTACACCCCACGGCCGAACACATGTTTATAAAATATAGGCCAAACCGGTGCCAAAATGTCGTAAATAATAAATCATTCACCCGGCTCGGGAGCTCACACGTTCTAACGAAAACCGGGGGCTAATGCGTGTCATAATAATCATCCCCAATCCCAGATAATTCTTTCCTAGAATACAGTTAAGGTACTTGTGTCTATTGCGTCAAACATTTATAAAAGCGCATGTATACTCAGTCCCAAAAATGTAAAGAGTAAAAAGGGAATCAAATGAAACTCACCGTATTGTATTTTGTAGTAAAAATACATATAACATCATTGAACAACTAAACAATGAAAGGTTGGCCTCGGATTCACGAACCTATATCATTTGTATATTTATTAATACTCATAATCGTAATAGAATAATTTTATATATGTGCATACATAACTTATTAGTTATATCATATTTATATTAATAATATATTTAGGTTTCATATATTCGTTTTATATATATAAAAAAGAAATACTTTGTTATGTTGTATGTGTTAAATATATTTATGTATATATATTTCGTTTGTTTATTAAAACAATAGTTATAATTATACTAAGTTAATATTAGTAAAGGTAAAAATAATGATAATAACCTTAATAATATACTTATGATAATAATACTAACATTTATGTAAATACTTAATAAATCGTATCATTTTTATAATAATATTACCAATGTTAATCATAATCCTAACAATGATAGTAATACTAAAATGACAAAACTTATAATAATCTTAATAATACTTATGAAAACACTAATGATAATGATAATACTCTTAATTTGATAAATGATAAAATTTGATTAATGATATCAATACTTCTAGTTGTTAGGAGTAATAACATATATCTTACTAATAACAATAACTAATAATAATAATAATAATAATAATAATAATAATAATAATAATAATAATAATAATAATAATAATAATAATAATAATAATAATAATAATAATAATAATAATAATAATAATAATAATAATAATAATAATAATAATAATGATAATAATAATAAAAAAATATAAAGACTACCTTAGAGCTTATGTAAAAGAATTTGTCCCAAGCAAGACTCAAACTCGCGACCTCTCGCTACCCATAACAATCCATAACCATCGATCTATCTATGCCTTTTCCTATTTTGATTATAACATTTTATCCTTATAAACCGTCATTATATCAATAATCTGGCCCAACTCCTTTCGGCCCAACAGCAGTTTAATAAACCCACTCTTCACACACCCCAACTATTAATTAATGGACCAATATCAATTAGGTTATGGTACAGATTGATAAAATCACGCATAGCAGCAATCGAGTAATAACAGCAGGATTTGTTCGGTTTATTATTATCATAAATATTACAGACTCCTTATCATCATTATTTTAATCTTCTCGTTTCACCATCATCAACTATACCATCATCGAAATCGTTCATCTTCATCATTAATAATTATCATCATCATTTTCGCAATCGCCATCTTGATTATTCTCATGAACATCATCGTCATCATATCATGAGATACCACATATTTCATAATCCTAATCCTAATCATTCTTGTCTCTATCTATCACCAACATTATCAATATCATACGCAGCTACCTAATGATTATATTAAACGTCCCTTTTTAGTGACTATCCTCCTCAACCCCACATCTTCAAGTATACATATATACATGGGATTCTTATTAATGGGTCCTTAAATTCACTAGTATCCCCTCTATGAAACAAAAATATATACGGTATCTTTTCTTCTTGATGGGGTCGGCCACTACATAAAACAACTAATTCATTTGATAAACAATTGTTTAATCCTTAACTTAAGGAGAGGTGAGGTGTGGGTCACGATCAAGCAATCAACAAAAATATCTTTGTATATTTATGAACTAGCTGGATGTTGATTATGTTTGTGGGGTTCGGTTCCTATCTAGAATTATTAAAGAAGTAATATCAAACAAAGGGTTGTGGGGTTTCTTAATAAGTGTGTTGACCACAAAGTTAAAAGAAAGATTATTGTAATCATCATCATTCCTTATATAATATAATACCTTTGATGGCAGTTGATTTAACGAAGAGAGAAAAAGAAACAATCACGGTTTTGGGGTTTGCGGAACTGGATAGAATCAAAAATGGTAGCAGTTGTAATTGTAGTTGATGGTGGTTTAAGGTTGTAAGGTGGTGATATGGTGAAGGAGGGTTGGGTTTTTCTCAGTTTGCAATATGGGTTGATCAAGGAAGTAATGAAGGTGGTTTATTTAAATGGTGAAGATGGTACCGGTGGTTTAGTTTGACAGAAACAGGGAGAAGTATACATGTAACGAGTAGCATGAAAGAAGGAGGTATTCGGTTGTTTCATTGATTAATAACAAGAAGATGATGTGGGTTTTGTTGATCACGAAACAGGAGAATGGTTGTCGTGGTTTGATTGTAGTGGTGCGAATAGAAGCAGAAAAATAGAAAAATTGCAAGTGATTTTTCGATGGTGGATATCCTTGTGGTTCATCACTCGTGCGTACATTTAACGAAGGTGGTTTAGGTGATGGTTCAATGAAGTAGAAACAAGAAATAAAAAGTGAGAGAGACAGGTGGTGGTAATCGATTTAGATGCATAACAACTTAAGGGATTCAAACAAAATTCAGCTACAGAATTTGATGGAGAAGTGTAAATGAATTCGATTCCAAACGTATACAGCCAATTTAATGTACTTTTTGTTAATAATTAATAATTAAAATTATATTAATAATAATAAACTAAATAATATTGATCATATCTTCAACTAATCTGTACTATGGATTTTGATGTTGATCACTTTAGGAGATAGAACAAAAATCAAACACTGTTTGATTGTAACTGAAAACAGAATTTGGATTGTTTTGATAAATGATTTGCGATTTGTACTAATTCAGATATTAAGGAACAAATTTAACACAGTGTGAAAGGTACGTGCAACGGATTCATATTCTCAATAATATTTATATGAAAGTAATACTTTTAATTAATAATTATAATTATATCAATAATAATTAAATTTTCTAATAGAATTAATAATAATAATAATAATATGACAAATTAAATGTATCGAATTTTATATCTATATGTTATGTTAAAATGATAATATTCATAATAATGATATTAACATTAACATTAATATTTATTTATAACAATTATTTCATACAAACAATTAATAAGATTTATTATACAAATATATTTATTTATATATATATACATATCTTATTTACAAACAGTTGTTCGTGAATCGTCGAGACTTGGTCGAGGTTGAATGAATGTATGAACACAGTTTACTATTTATGAGATTCAACTTAACAAACTTTGCTTATCGTGTCGGAAACATATAAAGATTAAAGTTTAAATTTGATCGGAAATTTCTGGGTCATCACATTCATAGTGAGGTTTTGACCTCTATATGATACGTTTTGTAAACATTACATTCTTTTGAAAAGGTACACAATAAATGAATATATGAATCTAAGGTTTTCGACGTCTGATGATTTCTACGTATAGACAATCACCATATATAATAGTTTCTAACAATACATCCGCTGATAATACAGTCAAATAAGATACATGGTGATGATTTTGTGAATGCAAAGTTTTCTCGAATAAAGCATGTATGACTCCATGCACATAGCTTGTATAACGTATAAGCAAACAGCGGAAGACTTCTAGGAACCTGAGAATAAACATGCTTAAAAGTGTCAACACAAAGGTTGGTGAGTTCATAGTTTTAATGTTGCGCATAATCTGTATATAAAGGTGGATCACAAGATTTCAGTTGTTTCATCCGAAACGTTTATCAAAAGATTCTACGTAACATAGCACCCTGATAACTAAACTTAACGCTATAATGATAATTACCTTATTCGTTTTAATACATGCAACCAACGTGTCATAAACTCAAATAACATACGTCCGTTAAAAGGCTAGCGCTCTAGCTCGGACATGGATGTCAAGCCCTATGGATCCATATACTATTATTCGCGCCCACCAGTCCATATCCTATGTACTGGCAGCTACTAGTTACCAAAGCTAAGGGATTTTCGGTTCAAACTCAGTGTAGAATTAAGTATGTACTTGTATCCATTGCGTTTAAATATATTGCATGTATTCTCCACCCAAAAATATAGATTGCAAAAGCAATTAAAAAGGGAGCAAATGAAACTCACCTTAGCAGCACATGAGGTCATTCACCGAAATGTGACCGAAACTCGGAAAGCAAAATAATCGTAGATCTCAACCTAGAGAACATATGTTGGTCAATACATGTCTAACAAGCTAGGTCGGGTCATAGTGTATCACAATCCTAATGCTTGAGACCGACATGCAAAAGTTAACGAAAGTCATCTCAAAAGTCAACCTGACCCAATATGATCTTTAAATCTATACATGTTTATAATAGTAGCATAGTATAAGCCATGATAATTTGAACGAATTTATAGTTTATCAAACTCAAAATATTATTTATTTCAGGAGTTATATTATATTTGAATTATCATGGCAACCGAACATATTTTGTTATTACACATAGTTTTTCAATACTTGTAAAATCAGATTATAGTGTTTATAAAATTTTAAAACATGATAAGACAGTCAACTTTGACAATTGCTCAACAAGACGAGACGTGCCTTATATAGAAATTCATTTACTCGATTAGTAATATTTGAAAATCCAATTTATCAATCTCATAGACAAGTTGTTTAAATATTAATTTACAGTTTCAAACACAATTTCATTTAACGTTAACCATAATTCAGTTGACCATATCTTTTAATCCGTTCATCGAAATCATGCGATTTCTAAATGAAAAGTTACTAATTTTTCGCCAGCTTTCCAAAAACATGCATATCATATACTTTATATCAGTAGCATATGTATCAAATTCGTGATTCATCATAAACTATCTAACGAAAAAATTAAAGCATACAAGCGTGTATAAACATATATACTCAAGCACTAGACATGGATACACTATTAATATATAAAAGATAATATATGAATGCTCACGTATCAATATTGTGATTCAATATTGTAGGAAAGTACGTAGACGCAACAGAGATAATAAACACTAGGTTTGACTCACGAGCACTACCCCTGGACCATACCCATATCCTCCATAGCTATAACCCATAATTTCCTTAGCTCTATCCCGCTCGAAAATCCGATTTTTAAATTACTCGAACAGCACTCTGTCATAGTATTTTATGTATAATAATACTAATAATATTACTAATAATAATAATAATAATAATAATAATAATAATAATAATAATAATAATAATAATAATAATAATAATAATAATAATAAATATACATATATAGAAAGAGAGATATCAGAAGAGATAGATAGATTAAATGGAACCAGAATTCGACCTCATTATATAATGTGTCCTGCCACTGACACCCTTGCGATCGCATGGGTTTAGAAAGCTATGACCATGTGATCGCATGGTAAAAGCATCCAGCTCATATGATCAATCATTCTTATATTTACGTACACATATATATTTTTTAATTATATATTATATTTAATTCTTATTCTTATTATTTAAATATTATATTTTATTCTCGTGCATAGTTGACTTGTAATTTTTACACCGATGTGTTGTACGTTGACCCTCGATTTAAGTACCGGTTCCGGTTTTTCGAACGCATTTTCGTACGCTTAGAAAACTGGTACTTTACGTTTCGTGTAATGTACCTTTATCAATAACAAGACTCAAATCAATGAAAAATTATCCCACTCAAAGTGTAACTTATTCATTTGAGTATTTTGGTCATTTGCTGCTTAAAATCATCGTCCTAATATATATATAATAATATTATTTTAAATCTAAACGTTTTATGACTAAGTTATTATTATATTTTTATTACATTATAAAATAAATAAATATATATATATATATATATATATATATATATATATATATATATATATATATATATATATATATATATATATATATATATATATATATATATATATATATATATATATATATATATATATATGTATGTATGTCTAGTTATGAAATGTCCCGTTCATATTGATTATAAACGTTCCATATTAATTGATTTCGTCGCGAGGTTTTGACCTCTCTATAAGACGTTTTTCAAATACTGCATTCATTTTTAAAACAACCATAACATTTATTTTATCGATAAAGGTTTAAAAAGCATTAAGTAGATTATCAAATAATGATAATCTAAAATATACCGTTTACACACGACCATTACATAATGGTTTACAATAAAAATATATTACATCAAAATAAGTTTTTTGAATGCAGTTTTTTTTACACAATATCATACAAGCATGGACTCCAAATCTTGTCCTTATTTTAGTATGCAACATCGGAAGCTCTTAATAATCACCTGAGAATAAACATGCTTAAAACGTCAATAAAAATGTTGGTGAGTTATAGGTTTAACCTATATATTATCAAATCATAATAATAGACCACAAGATTTCATTTTTCCATAAATATACATCTCATATCAGGCATTTCGCAAAATGCATAGAGATAAAAATTCATTCATATGTTGAACACCTGGTAACCGATGTTAACTTAATGCATAGAATATCCCCAAAATAGAACCTCTCGTCTGTATAATAATCTCGAAGTACTAAACCATCCATAACCTGAATGGGGGTTGTTAAGCCTAATAGATCTATCTTTAGGATTCGCGTCAATTAGGGGCCATTTCCCTAATTCTTAGGCTACTAGACTTGAAGGGCGATATTCGGTTTAATAATCCAACCATAGAATGTAGTTTCGCATACTTGTGTCTATTTTGTAAAACATTTGTAAAACTGCATGTATTCTCATCCCAAAAATATTATATTTTTTAAAAATGGGACTATAACTCACTTTCACAGATTTTTTCCTTCGTCGAAAAATAAGACTTGGCCACTGGTCGATTCACGAACCTATAAAAATATATACATATACATCAAAGTATGATCGAAATATATTCACAACAATTTTTATTACGTTTTAATGATTTAAGTTTATTAAGTCAGCTGTCCTCGTTAGTAACCTACAACTAGTTGTCCACAGTTAGATGTACAGAAATAAATCAATATATATTATCTTTAATCAATACACGACCCAGTGTATACATGCCTCAGGCTAGATCACAACTCAAAGTATATATATTTTTGGAATCAACCTCAACCCTGTATAGCGAACTCGAGCATTACAGCATATAGAGTGTCTATGGTTGTTCCAAATAATATATACACATGGGTCGATATGATATGTCAAAACATTGTATACGTGTCCATGGTATCCCAAGATTACAAAATATATGTTAGAATACATGTATAATACAATATAAGTTAGCTAGGATATGATTAATATAGATTTGTTATAAAATTTTTGTAGCTACAACAAGTAAAATTTTCCAATTTTGTTTTACCCATAACTTATTCGTTTTAAATCTGTTTTGAGTGATTCAAGTTGCTATGGTTTCATAATGAACTGTAATTTATGAAACTAAACAGAAAAATTATAAGTTTATGGTCAGAAATACAGGTTACAAGTCATTTACTAAAGACATAGTCATTTCCGTCGAAAGAACGACATCTTGATGACCATTTTGAAAAACATACTTTCACTTTGTGTTTAAGCATGATTTTTGGATACAGTATCATGTTCATATGAAATATCATTTTTCCAGAAAATAAACTTCCAATTCAAAGATTAAGATAGTTTTTATTTTTCTAACCCAAAACTGCCCTCGGTTTCACTACGACGGCGTATGTCCGATTTTACGGTGTTCTTCGTGTTTCCAGGTTTTAAATCATTAAGTTAGCATATCATATAGATATAGAACATGTGTTTAGTTGATTTTAAAAGTCAAGTTAGAAGGATTAACTTTGTTTGCGAACAAGTTTAGAATTAACTAAACTATGTTCTAGTGATTACATGTTCAAATCTTCGAATAAGAAAGTTTTATATGTATGAATCGAATGATGTTATGAACATCATTACTACCTCAAGTTTAGTAGGTAAACCTACTTGAAGTGACAAGAAATAATCTAGCTTCAAAGGATCTTGGATGGCTTGAAAGTTTTTGAAGTAGAATCATGACACGAAAACAAGTTCAAGTAAGATTATCACTCGAATTAAGATAGTTATAGTTATAGGAATTGGATCAAAGTTTGTATATGAGTATTACCTTGATTTAAAATGATATCTTACTGTAAACAACAAGGATTTCTTGAGGTTAGATGATCACTTTACAAGATTGGAAGTGAGCTAGTAAACTTGGAAGTATTCTTGATTTTATGAAACTAGAACTTGTAGAATTTATGAAGAACACTTAGAACTTGAAGATAGAACTTGAGAGAGATCAATTAGATGAAGAAAATTGAAGAATGAAAGTGTTTGTAGGTGTTTTTGGTCGGTGGTATATGGATTAGATATAAAGCATGTGTAATTTTGTTTTCATGTAAATAATTCATGAATGATTTATAATATTTTTGTAATTTTGTGTAATCATTCATGCTAGTTTCCAAATGATGGTTGTCACGACCCGGAAAATTCCGACTAATTTTAAACCAAACTCTCGATAGGATATTAAATTTTTGACAAGATAAGCCAAGTCTGTTAGGATTAGTCTCAAAAATTTTGAACTGTTTCATATATTCAATTGACCTTCGACTGTTCTCGACGATTCACTAACTGTTAATTGTAAATAAATATGTATATATATATATATATGTATATAAATAATAATTAGAAATATTAAATAAAGTGTTATATGAATTGATAATTTGAACTAATCTACGAAATAAATAAATATAATTAATTAAAAATTTGGGGATTATTCCGAAGACTTTTATCCGCCACTGGTCTTGCACAATACACAGTTCGTGAAAACTGTCGGCTCATTGATTCTTCAACCCACACGTTTAAAATTAAATACTATTATAATTAGTATTAGTATTATTATTATTATTATTATTATTATTATTATTATTATTATTATTATTATTATTATTAATTATTAGTATTACTTTATTTATATTATATGATTAAACTGTCGGCAAAGTTACAGTAATTTGATCCGTGATTTAATATGTCAATTATCATTTAAGATCATATGTTCTCTATCTATACTAATATATATGCATACACATAAAACTGCCTTTTTGTTTTCATAAAGATCACCATAAATTTTTCCTTTATATTCTTCAAGAGAACCGACACCCATACCATCTTTCACCTTGATTAATCACCACAACCAAACCCACTTGTTCTTCTTCCTTCCTTCTTCTTTTCTTTGATCGGCAATCACCATGTTTATCATAACTGCCATCGACTTAAACCACTAACCCCTGTCGACCATGATCACCCTTCGGAAACCATCACAACCTCTTTTCGATCATCACTTAAAACCCATATTGCTACCAATCTCATCATATCAATCATCTCAGCTGCTGTCACAAAACCCTTCAGCAAACACCACCATAGTAGAACCCTTCAGCTGCAACCGTTATTCGATTTTCCTGTTTAAACCCCATCGAACACCTTCTTAATTGTTGTTCTAATTTCTGTCATCTGTTCAAACAAGGAAATCAACACCATCGATCACCATAACTTTCATGACCATGGATAATCATCACCAAACTAGAACTGCTGCTGTTCACTGTACACACCACCAAAAACCCACCATCTGATCAACCAATCGAACCACCACCCAAACCGTCGGCTTCCATCACCACGGCCTTCCTTTCAATCATCAATCTTTCTCCTCTCTCTCTCCTAGTCTCCAATACCTCTACCATGATTTCTGTTTTCTTGACCTATTTCCATCGAACACCAACACATCTATCATCTAAAACTACTACTGCTACACTCATCTTGATATTCGAATAAGACCCCAAACCCATTTAACCATCACCTTTCATCACCTTGAAGCTAATCACAAACACACACCTACAACCTGCAATCTCTATTTATGTTTCATCACCAAACGTACCACCTACAGTTGCTATAATTCATTTTATAAAAGTGGTTGTGCAGCTGTTACTTGACGTCTTTCTGTTTTTAATGATCAATTGGAACCCATCAAACACCAACCAACACCACACCTGCAACCACCACCGATACACTCATCAACTCACCATCCTTAAAACGTCCACCACAAAAACCACTATCTTTATTAAATCAACACCACCTCCGTGTTCCTAGTTAAATTGTTACTGTGATATTACTGTTTCGATGATAGTGATAAAACACAGTGAGGGTGTTAACAAAAAGTGATGATGCACGATGAAGAGGACGATGATCATGATACATAATCATGTTGACGATATAAAAGGATAAATGGCACTGATGACCTTAAGATCGGGACAGACTGTAAAGTAACGATAATGATTGATGATTAAGATTATGATAATGATGAAGAAAACGTGTTATATTGATTAATATTTTTTTTTTGTGATGTATGACTAGTTCCAGAAGGGCATAATCAAACCCACCGACATTATAATAAATGGTACTGGGTTTTAGCTATAACAGGCCGAATTATTTTAGGTTAAGTATGGGCCGAACGACTTATTGGGCTGTGATCCAAGGTTAATGCTGATTAGAGGATACGGGTTATATAAATAACAAGTGGGACTAAAACAGAAAAATGGATGGCAGCTCAATGGTTTAGTAGTGGTTTGGGTTTGCGTGAGGTCTAAGGTTCGAGTCTCACAATGGCCTATTCTTTTTACAACTTAATTAGAAGGTAGTATACTAGCATATGTATTATCATTATTATTATTATTATTATTATTATTATTATTATTATTATTATTATTATTATTATTATTATTATTATTATTATTATTATTATTATTATTATTATAATTATTATTATTATTATTTTAATTATTATTATTATTATTATTATTATTATTATTATTATTATTATTATTATTATTATTATTATTAGCATTATCATTAACAAAATAAGTATTATTATTATTATTATCTTTATAAAGTAATTAATATAAATAATGGTATCGTTATTATTATTAATAAAATCATTATTTTTATATAGTTATTATTATTAGCATTCATTAAAATTAACATTTTTATTAAAAGTATCACTTTTATAAAAACTATCATTTTTTTTACTATTAATATACTAATTCTAACACTATTATAGGTAGTATTTTACAAATAAAAGAAAAATTATATAAATATACATAAGTATACTAATAATATTATTTATATTGATATAACATTAAATTACATATTATATAAGTAATATAATATATGATAAGTATCAATAAAATTTTATATGAATATTAATCTTAATACATAACTAGATATATATAAATTTGTTCGATTACCATTATATGTGTTGATAAATATATATATATATAAATGATATAGGTTCGTGAATCCGAGGCCAACCCTATACTTGTTAAATGACGTCATATGTATTTTTACTACAAAATACATTAGGTGAGTTTCATTTGCTCCCTTTTTAATTGCTTTTGCAATATATATTTTGGGGCTGAGAATACATGCGCTGTTTTATAAATGTTTTACGAAATAGGCACAAGTACTAAAACTAATTCTATGTGGGTTTAAACCAGAAATATACCCTTAGCTTGGTAACATTAAACTACTTGTCTATGTACGGTAGGCGTGAATCCTAAAGATAGATCTATTGGGCCTGACATGTAGTGACCCGAACTTTTCCATGTTTATATATATTAATTGAGATTGATATTTACATGATTAAATGTTTCCAACATGTTAAGCAATCAAACTTGTTAAGACTTGATTAATTGAAATATGTTTCATATAGACAATTGACCACTCAAGTTGACCGGTGATTCACGAACGTTAAAACTTGTAAAAACTATACGATGACATATATATGGTTATATATATAGTTAACATGTTTTTATTATAAGTATGTATCTCATTAGGTATTTTAACAATGAGTTATATACATAAAAATGAGACTATTAATTTAAGAAACTCGAAAACGATATATATAACGATTATCGTTATAACAACGTCTTACTAGGTACATATGAATCATATTAAGATATTGATACACTTGGTTAATTATGTTAAATGATAAGTAAATATATTATTAAGTGTATTAACAATGAAATACATATGTAAAAATAAGACTACTAACTTAATGATTTCGAAACGAGACATATATGTAACGATTATCGTTGTAACGACATTTAACTGTATATACATCATACTAAGATATATTATATAACATAATATCATGATAATATAATAATTTAACATCTCATTTGTTATAATAAACAATGGGTTAACAACATTCAACAAGATCGTTAACCTAAAGGTTTCAAAACAACATTTACATGTAACGACTAACGATGACTTAACGACTCAGTTAAAATGTATATACATGTAGTGTTTTAATATGTATTCATACACTTTTGAAAGACTTCAAGACACTTATCAAAATACTTCTACTTAACAAAAATGCTTACAATTACATCCTCGTTCAGTTTCATCAACAATTCTACTCGTATGCACCCGTATTCGTACTCGTACAATACACAGCTTTTAGATGTATGTACTATTGGTATATACACTCCAATGATCAGCTCTTAGCAGCCCATGTGAGTCACCTAACACATGTGGGAACCATCATTTGGCAACTAGCATGAAATATCTCATAAAATTACAAAAATATGAGTAATCATTCATGACTTATTTACATGAAAACAAAATTACATATCCTTTATATCTAATCCATACACCAACGACCAAAAACACCTACAAACACTTTCATTCTTCAATTTTCTTCATCTAATTGATCTCTCTCAAGTTCTATCTTCATGTTCTAAGTGTTCTTCATATATTCTACAAGTTCTAGTTACATAAAATCAAGAATACTTTCAAGTTTGCTAGCTCACTTCCAATCTTGTAAGGTGATCATCCAACCTCAAGAAATCTTTGTTTCTTACAGTAGGTTATCATTCTAATACAAGGTAATAATCATATTCAAACTTTGGTTCAATTTCTATAACTATAACAATCTTATTTCAAGTGATGATCTTACTTGAACTTGTTTTCGTGTCATGATTCTGCTTCAAGAACTTCGAGCCATCCAAGAATCCGTTGAAGCTAGATCCATTTTTCTATTTTCCAGTAGGTTTATCCAAGGAACTTAAGGTAGTAATGATGTTCATAACATCATTCGATTCATATATATAAAACTATCTTATTCGAAGGTTTAAACTCGTAATCACTAGAACATAGTTTAGTTAATTCTAAACTTGTTCGCAAACAAAAGTTAATCCTTCTAACTTGACTTTTAAAATTAACTAAACACATGTTCTATATCTATATGATATGCTAACTTAATGATTTAAAACCTGGAAACACGAAAAACACCGTAAAACTGGATTTACGCCGTCGTAGTAACACCGCGGGCTGTTTTGGGTTAGTTAATTAAAAACTATGATAAACTTTGATTTAAAAGTTGTAATTCTGAGAAAATGATTTTTATTATGAACATGATACTATATCCAAAAATTATGGTTAAACTCAAAGTGGAAGTATGTTTTCTAAAATGGTCATCTAGACGTCGTTCTTTCGACTGAAATGACTACCTTTACAAAAATGACTTGTAACTTATTTTTTTCGACTATAAACCTATACTTTTCTGTTTAGATTCATAAAATAGAGTTCAATATGAAACCATAGCAATTTGATTCACTCAAAACGGATTTAAAATGAAGAAGTTATGGGTAAAACAAGATTGGATAATTTTTCTCATTTTAGCTACGTGAAAATTGGTAACAAATCTATTCCAACCATAACTTAATCAACTTGTATTGTATATTATGTAATCTTGAGATACCATAGACACGTATACAATGTTTCGACCTATCATGTCGACACATCTATATATATTTCGGAACAACCATAGACACTCTATATGTGAATGTTGGAGTTAGCTATACAGGGTTGAGGTTGATTCCAAAATATATATAGTTTGAGTTGTGATCAATACTGAGATACGTATACACTGGGTCGTGGATTGATTCAAGATAATATTTATCGATTTATTTCTGTACATCTAACTGTGGACAACTAGTTGTAGGTTACTAACGAGGACAGCTGACTTAATAAACTTAAAACATCAAAATATATTAAAAGTGTTGTAAATATATTTTGAACATACTTTGATATATATGTATATATTGTTATAGGTTCGTGAATCAACCAGTGGCCAAGTCTTACTTCCCGACGAAGTAAAAATCTGTGAAAGTGAGTTATAGTCCCACTTTTAAAATCTAATATTTTTGGGATGAGAATACATGCAGGTTTTATAAATGATTTACAAAATAGACACAAGTACGTGAAACTACATTCTATGGTTGAATTATCGAAATCGAATATGCCCCTTTTTATTAAGTCTGGTAATCTAAGAATTAGGGAACAGACACCCTAATTGACGCGAATCCTAAAGATAGATCTATTGGGCCTAACAAACCCCATCCAAAGTACCGGATGCTTTAGTACTTCGAAATTTATATCATATCCGAAGGGTGTCCCGGAATGATGGGGATATTCTTATATATGCATCTTGTTAATGTCGGTTACCAGGTGTTCACCATATGAATGATTTTTATCTCTATGTATGGGATGTATATTGAAATATGAAATCTTGTGGTCTATTATTATGATTTGATATATATAGGTTAAACCTATAACTCACCAACATTTTTGTTGCCGTTTTAAGCATGTTTATTCTCAGGTGATTATTAAGAGCTTCCGCTGTCGCATACTTAAATAAGGACGAGATTTGGAGTCCATGCTTGTATGATATTGTGTAAAAACTGCATTCAAGAAACTTATTTTGTTGTAACATATTTGTATTGTAAACCATTATGTAATGGTCGTGTGTAAACAGGATATTTTAGATTATCATTATTTGATAATCTACGTAAAGCTTTTTAAACCTTTATTGATGAAATAAAGGTTATGGTTTGTTTTAAAATGAATGCAGTCTTTGAAAAACGTCTCATATAGAGGTCAAAACCTCGCAACGAAATCAATTAATATGGAACGTTTTTAATCAATAAGAACGGGACATTTCAGTTGGTATCCGAGCGTTGGTCTTAGAGAACCAGAAAATTTGCATTAGTGTGTCTTATCGAGTTTGTTAGGATGCATTAGTGAGTCTGGACTTCGACCGTGTTTTCTTTAAAAATGATTGCTTAACATTTTTGTTGGAAACTATATATTATTAACATGTATATATTATGTGATATATTAATCTCTTAACATGTTTGATATTATGTGATAGATGTCTACCTCTAGAACAAGTCCCATTGACTCACCTAATAATAATGAAGAGTCAAATGTAAATTGGAATGATTCGTGGACTGATTCACAAGTTCCCGAAGAGGAACCGGAAGAAGAGTCGGAACCGGAAGAAGAATCGGAACCGGAAGAAGAATCGGAACCGGATGAAGAAATAGAACCGGTGGGGGAAATAATAAAACGGTTAAGTAAAAGAAAATCCTCAACCAACCGACCAAGGTTAATTATGGTCAATGGTGTTTCCGCCAAGGAAGCAAAATATTGGGAGGATTACCAATTCTCCGATGAATCGGATTCCGACGAGGATTCCGATGATGTTATACAAATTACCCCAACTGAATTTAAAAAGGCAAAAGAAAATAATAAGGGAAAGGGCATAAAAATAAAGAAATCTAATTCCAACCCCGATGAACTTTATATGTATCGTCAACCCCCGAAGTCCTTAAGTTGTAACAATGACCCGGGAACCTCTAAACCACCAGGTTTTTCTAAACCAATGTGGAAAATTACGGCTCGTATTAGGGGAACATCATATATCCCTAGAAACTTGGCAAAACGAACCAAAACCGAAGAAGAAGAAACAAGCGAGTCGGAATAAGATAGTTGTATTCGTGTGGTGTAATATATGTAATATAGTGTGCTTATGCTTTATGATATATGTAAAAATTGCTTGTATTAATAAGTATTTTTTTTATGAATCTAACTCTTGTCTATTTTACAGTATAAAAACACAAAATGGATAGACAACCCAATATTTTAAGAGACCTACCCGGAGACATGATTGATGAAATCTTGTCTAGAGTCGGTCAGAATTCTTCGGCACAACTATTTAAGGCGAGATCAGTTTGTAAGACATTCGAAGAACGTTCCAAGAATGCCTTGGTTTACAAAAGGCTTTCGTTCGAAAGATGGGGGATATCACATTGGGAAACCCATAAGTTACGATGTGTTTACTTTGACGCATATATTGCGGGGAACCCAAATGCTATTTTACGCAACGGGTTAAGAAATTATTTTGACTCAATATATCCGAATATTGGACTTCGTGATTTAGAAAAAGCGGCTAACATGCAACATAAAGAAGCATGTTATGCTTACGGATTAGTAATGTTCGCTTCTCACCAAAGTGAGAACAAGAACATCAGGCTACAACTATTAAACAAAACGTTCCCACAAGTGACGGAGTCGGTAATTGGGGTAAGAAATGAGGTTTTTAGATTGTTACGGGACTGTTGGACATTACGTAACCCTCGTCCCTTTGACGATGTTACAGCACGCTGTCTTATTAACGGCCATAACGGTTATGTTCCACAAGACCAAGGATGGGAAGTAGTCCTAGTAAAACCAGAATGCATGACTTGTTTCTGGATGTATGAATTACGTATCTTTATTGCCTTTGCTGAACGAATTGTGTACTAACTAGAATTATCTTCACAACCATCTTGTATCAAATTTATTGTGTGCTATATTTCATGCTATATGTAAAATAAGCGGTATTGTAAGTTTGTAAAATATTGTATAAAAGTTTGAACGCGAAATATTATTATAATCAGTTTTTCATATAGAATTGTAGTAGTTGAATTGTATATTAGCTACTAAGTATGAACTTAACGGGTAGGTACTACCCGAATTTAAACTTATAAAACGCTAATATGAAGAAAAAGCTTTTATAAATGAGTTCATATTATGCTACGAAATACTATTAACTACTCTTAATATTCTGTATGATTAACTTGTTCCATTTGACTATTTTGAAGGAAATGGCACCGACTACTCGACACACCGTGAATATGAATGAAGAGGAATTCCGTACTTTTCTAGCTTCAAACATAGCCGCAGTACAGGCTGCGCTACATACCAACAATAACCTTGGATCTAGCAGTACAGGAAATCGTGTAGGATGCACCTACAAAGAATTCACTGCCTGCAAACCTTTGGAATTTGATGGAACCGAAGGACCGATCGGATTGAAACGGTGGACCGAGAAGGTCGAATCGGTGTTTGCCATAAGTAAGTGTACTGAAGAGGACAAAGTAAAGTACGCTACGCATACCTTCACAGGTTCTGCGTTAACATGGTGGAATACCTATCTAGAGCAAGTGGGACAAGACGATGCGTACGCACTACCGTGGTCAGCATTCAAGCACTTGATGAACGAGAAGTACCGTCCCAGAACCGAGGTCAATAAGCTCAAGACAGAACTTAGAGGGTTACGAACCCAAGGATTTGATATTACCACATACGAAAGACGATTCACAGAATTGTGCCTATTGTGTCCGGGAGCATTCGAAGATGAGGAAGAGAAGATCGACGCGTTTGTGAAAGGATTACCGGAAAGAATCCAAGAAGATATAAGTTCACACGAGCCCGCCTCCATACAACAGGCATGTAGAATGGCTCACAAACTAGTGAACCAGATTGAAGAAAGAATTAAAGAACAGACTGCTGAAGAGGCCAATGCGAAGCAAGTCAAAAGAAAGTGGGAGGAAAACGGTGATAAGAATCACCAATACAACAACAACAGCAATTATAACAATAATCGCAACAACTATCCTAACAATCGCAACATCAATCGTAACTACAACAAACGGCCCAACAACAACAACAACAACAACAGCAACTACAACAATCATCCCAACAACAATAATGACCGCAACAACAACAACAATCAGAAGCAGCTATGCCAAAGGTGTGAAAAGTATCACTCGGGGTTCTGCACCAAATTTTGCAACAAGTGTAAAAGAAATGGTCATAGCGCGGCGAAGTGTGAGGTCTACGGACCAGGGGTTAACAGAATGAAAGGAACAAATGGTGTCAGAACGAGTAATGGCGGAGCAAGTAGTGTCGGAGCAAGTTATGCCAATGTAGTTTGTTATAAATGTGGAAAACCGGGCCACATTATTAGAAATTGCCCGAACCAGGAGAACACGAATGGACAAGGCCGCGGAAGAGTTTTCAATATTAATGCGGCAGAGGCACAGGAAGACCCAGAGCTTGTTACGGGTACGTTTCTTATTGACAATAAATCTGCTTACGTTTTATTTGATTCGGGTGCAGATAGAAGCTATATGAGTAGAGATTTTTGTGCTAAATTAAGTTGTCCATTGACGCCTTTGGATAGTAAATTTTTACTCGAATTAGCAAATGGTAAATTAATTTCAGCAGATAATATATGTCGGAATCGAGAAATTAAACTGGTTAGCGAAACATTTAAGATTGATTTGATACCAGTAGAGTTAGGGAGTTTTGATATGATAATCGGTATGGACTGGTTGAAAGAAGTGAAAGCAGAGATCGTTTGTTACAAAAATGCAATTCGCATTATACGAGAAAAAGGAAAACCCTTAATGGTGTACGGAGAAAAGGGCAACACGAAGCTACATCTTATTAGTAATTTGAAGGCACAAAAACTAATAAGAAAAGGTTGCTATGCTGTTCTAGCACACGTCGAGAAAGTACAAACTGAAGAAAAGAGCATCAATGATGTTCCCATCGCAAAAGAATTTCCCGATGTATTTCCGAAAGAATTACCGGGATTACCCCCACATCGATCCGTTGAATTTCAAATAGATCTTGTACCAGGAGCTGCACCAATAGCTCGTGCTCCTTACAGACTAGCACCCAGCGAGATGAAAGAACTGCAAAGCCAATTACAAGAACTTTTAGAGCGTGGTTTCATTCGACCAAGTACATCACCGTGGGGAGCTCCTGTTTTGTTTGTCAAGAAGAAAGATGGTACATTCAGGTTGTGTATCGACTACCGAGAGTTGAACAAACTTACCATCAAGAACCGCTACCCACTACCGAGAATCGACAACTTATTTAATCAACTACAAGGCTCGTCTGTTTATTCAAAGATTGACTTACGTTCCGGGTATCATCAAATGCGGGTGAAAGAAGATGATATTCCAAAGACTGCTTTCAGAACACGTTACGGTCATTACGAGTTTATGGTCATGCCGTTTGGTTTAACTAATGCACCAGCTGTGTTCATGGACCTTATGAACCGAGTGTGTGGACCATACCTTGACAAGTTTGTCATCGTTTTCATTGATGACATACTTATTTACTCAAAGAATGACCAAGAACACGGTGAACATTTGAGAAAGGTGTTAGAAGTATTGAGGAAGGAAGAATTGTACGCTAAGTTTTCAAAGTGTGCATTTTGGTTGGAAGAAGTTCAATTCCTCGGTCACATAGTGAACAAAGAAGGTATTAAGGTGGATCCGGCAAAGATAGAAACTGTTGAAAAGTGGGAAACCCCGAAAACTCCGAAACACATACGCCAGTTTTTAGGACTAGCTGGTTACTATAGAAGGTTCATCCAAGACTTTTCCAGAATAGCAAAACCCTTGACTGCATTAACGCATAAAGGGAAGAAATTTGAATGGAATGATGAACAAGAGAAAGCGTTTCAGTTATTGAAGAAAAAGCTAACTACGGCACCTATATTGTCATTGCCTGAAGGGAATGATGATTTTGTGATTTATTGTGACGCATCAAAGCAAGGTCTCGGTTGTGTATTAATGCAACGAACGAAGGTGATTGCTTATGCGTCTAGACAATTGAAGATTCACGAACAAAATTATACGACGCATGATTTGGAATTAGGCGCGGTTGTTTTTGCATTAAAGACTTGGAGGCACTACTTATATGGGGTCAAAATTATTATATATACCGACCACAAAAGTCTTCAACACATATTTAATCAGAAACAACTGAATATGAGGCAGCGTAGGTGGATTGAATTATTGAATGATTACGACTTTGAGATTCGTTACCACCCGGGGAAGGCAAATGTGGTAGCCGATGCCTTGAGCAGGAAGGACAGAGAACCCATTCGAGTAAAATCTATGAATATAATGATTCATAATAACCTTACTACTCAAATAAAGGAGGCGCAACAAGGAGTTTTAAAAGAGGGAAATTTAAAGGATGAAATACCCAAAGGATCGGAGAAGCATCTTAATATTCAGGAAGACGGAACCCGGTATAGGGCTGAAAGGATTTGGGTACCAAAATTTGGAGATATGAGAGAAATGGTACTTAGAGAAGCTCATAAAACCAGATACTCAATACATCCTGGAACGGGGAAGATGTACAAGGATCTCAAGAAACATTTTTGGTGGCCGGGTATGAAAGCCGATGTTGCTAAATACGTAGGAGAATGTTTGACGTGTTCTAAGGTCAAAGCTGAGCATCAAAAACCATCAGGTCTACTTCAACAACCCGAAATCCCAGAATGAAAATGGGAAAACATTACCATGGATTTCATCACTAAATTGCCAAGGACTGCAAGTGGTTTTGATACTATTTGGGTAATAGTTGATCGTCTCACCAAATCAGCACACTTCCTGCCAATAAGAGAAGATGACAAGATGGAGAAGTTAGCACGACTGTATTTGAAGGAAGTCGTCTCCAGACATGGAATACCAATCTCTATTATCTCTGATAGGGATGGCAGATTTATTTCAAGATTCTGGCAGACATTACAGCAAGCATTAGGAACTCGTCTAGACATGAGTACTGCCTATCATCCACAAACTGATGGGCAGAGCGAAAGGACGATACAAACGCTTGAAGACATGCTACGAGCATGTGTTATTGATTTCGGAAACAGTTGGGATCGACATCTACCATTAGCAGAATTTTCCTACAACAACAGCTACCATTCAAGCATTGAGATGGCGCCGTTTGAAGCACTTTATGGTAGAAAGTGCAGGTCTCCGATTTGTTGGAGTGAAGTGGGGGATAGACAGATTACGGGTCCAGAGATTATACAAGAAACTACCGAGAAGATCATCCAAATTCAACAACGGTTGAAAACCGCCCAAAGTCGACAAAAGAGCTACACTGACATTAAAAGAAAAGATATAGAATTTGAAATTGGAGAGATGGTCATGCTTAAAGTTGCACCTTGGAAAGGCGTTGTTCGATTTGGTAAACGAGGGAAATTAAATCCAAGGTATATTGGACCATTCAGGATTATTAATCGTGTCGGACCAGTAGCTTACCGACTTGAGTTACCTCAACAACTCGCGGCTGTACATAACACTTTCCACGTCTCGAAATTGAAGAAATGTTTTGCTAAAGAAGATCTCACTATTCCGTTAGATGAAATCCAAATCAACGAAAAACTTCAATTCATCGAAGAACCCGTCGAAATAATGGATCGTGAGGTTAAAAGACTTAAGCAAAACAAGATACCAATTGTTAAGGTTCGATGGAATGCTCGTAGAGGACCCGAGTTCACCTGGGAGTGTGAAGATCAGATGAAGAAGAAATACCCGCATCTATTTCCAGAAGATTCGTCAACACCTTCAACAGCTTAAAATTTCGGGACGAAATTTATTTAACGGGTAGGTACTGTAGTGACCCGAACTTTTCCATGTTTATATATATTAATTGAGATTGATATTTACATGATTAAATGTTTCCAACATTTTAAGCAATCAAACTTGTTAAGACTTGATTAATTGAAATATGTTTCATATAGACAATTGACCACTCAAGTTGACCGGTGATTCACGAACGTTAAAACTTGTAAAAACTATACGATGACATATATATGGTTATATATATAGTTAACATGTTTTTATTATAAGTATGTATCTCATTAGGTATTTTAACAATGAGTTATATACATAAAAATGAGACTATTAATTTAAGAAACTCGAAAACGATATATATAACGATTATCGTTATAACAACGTCTTACTAGGTACATATGAATCATATTAAGATATTGATACACTTGGTTAATTATGTTAAATGATAAGTAAATATATTATTAAGTGTATTAACAATGAAATACATATGTAAAAATAAGACTACTAACTTAATGATTTCGAAACGAGACATATATGTAACGATTATCGTTGTAACGACATTTAACTGTATATACATCATACTAAGATATATTATATAACATAATATCATGATAATATAATAATTTAACATCTCATTTTTTATAATAAACAATGGGTTAACAACATTCAACAAGATCGTTAACCTAAAGGTTTCAAAACAACATTTACATGTAACGACTAACGATGACTTAACGACTCAGTTAAAATGTATATACATGTAGTGTTTTAATATGTATTCATACACTTTTGAAAGACTTCAAGACACTTATCAAAATACTTCTACTTAACAAAAATGCTTACAATTACATCCTCGTTCAGTTTCATCAACAATTCTACTCGTATGCACCCGTATTCGTACTCGTACAATACACAGCTTTTAGATGTATGTACTATTGGTATATACACTCCAATGATCAGCTCTTAGCAGCCCATGTGAGTCACCTAACACATGTGGGAACCATCATTTGGCAACTAGCATGAAATATCTCATAAAATTACAAAAATATGAGTAATCATTCATGACTTATTTACATGAAAACAAAATTACATATCCTTTATATCTAATCCATACACCAACGACCAAAAACACCTACAAACACTTTCATTCTTCAATTTTCTTCATCTAATTGATCTCTCTCAAGTTCTATCTTCATGTTCTAAGTGTTCTTCATATATTCTACAAGTTCTAGTTACATAAAATCAAGAATACTTTCAAGTTTGCTAGCTCACTTCCAATCTTGTAAGGTGATCATCCAACCTCAAGAAATCTTTGTTTCTTACAGTAGGTTATCATTCTAATACAAGGTAATAATCATATTCAAACTTTGGTTCAATTTCTATAACTATAACAATCTTATTTCAAGTGATGATCTTACTTGAACTTGTTTTCGTGTCATGATTCTGCTTCAAGAACTTCGAGCCATCCAAGGATCCGTTGAAGCTAGATCCATTTTTCTCTTTTCCAGTAGGTTTATCCAAGGAACTTAAGGTAGTAATGATGTTCATAACATCATTCGATTCATATATATAAAACTATCTTATTCGAAGGTTTAAACTCGTAATCACTATAACATAGTTTAGTTAATTCTAAACTTGTTCGCAAACAAAAGTTAATCCTTCTAACTTGACTTTTAAAATTAACTAAACACATGTTCTATATCTATATGATATGCTAACTTAATGATTTAAAACCTGGAAACACGAAAAACACCGTAAAACCGGATTTACGCCGTCGTAGTAACACCGCGGGCTGTTTTGGGTTAGTTAATTAAAAACTATGATAAACTTTGATTTAAAAGTTGTAATTCTGAGAAAATGATTTTTATTATGAACATGATACTATATCCAAAAATTATGGTTAAACTCAAAGTGGAAGTATGTTTTCTAAAATGGTCATCTAGACGTCGTTCTTTCGACTGAAATGACTACCTTTACAAAAACGACTTGTAACTTATTTTTTTCGACTATAAACCTATACTTTTCTGTTTAGATTCATAAAATAGAGTTCAATATGAAACCATAGCAATTTGATTCACTCAAAACGGATTTAAAATGAAGAAGTTATGGGTAAAACAAGATTGGATAATTTTTCTCATTTTAGCTACGTGAAAATTGGTAACAAATCTATTCCAACCATAACTTAATCAACTTGTATTGTATATTATGTAATCTTGAGATACCATAGACACGTATACAATGTTTCGACCTATCATGTCGACACATCTATATATATTTCGGAACAACCATAGACACTCTATATGTGAATGTTGGAGTTAGCTATACAGGGTTGAGGTTGATTCCAAAATATATATAGTTTGAGTTGTGATCAATACTGAGATACGTATACACTGGGTCGTGGATTGATTCAAGATAATATTTATCGATTTATTTCTGTACATCTAACTGTGGACAACTAGTTGTAGGTTACTAACGAGGACAGCTGAATTAATAAACTTAAAACATCAAAATATATTAAAAGTGTTGTAAATATATTTTGAACATACTTTGATATATATGTATATATTGTTATAGGTTCGTGAATCAACCAGTGGCCAAGTCTTACTTCCCGACGAAGTAAAAATCTGTGAAAGTGAGTTATAGTCCCACTTTTAAAATCTAATATTTTTGGGATGAGAATACATGCAGGTTTTATAAATGATTTACAAAATAGACACAAGTACGTGAAACTACATTCTATGGTTGAATTATCGAAATCGAATATGCCCCTTTTTATTAAGTCTGGTAATCTAAGAATTAGGGAACAGACACCCTAATTGACGCGAATCCTAAAGATAGATCTATTGGGCCTAACAAACCCCATCCAAAGTACCGGATGCTTTAGTACTTCGAAATTTATATCATATCCGAAGGGTGTCCCGGAATGATGGGGATATTCTTATATATGCATCTTGTTAATGTCGGTTACCAGGTGTTCACCATATGAATGATTTTTATCTCTATGTATGGGATGTGTATTGAAATATGAAATCTTGTGGTCTATTATTATGATTTGATATATATAGGTTAAACCTATAACTCACCAACATTTTTGTTGACGTTTTAAGCATGTTTATTCTCAGGTGATTATTAAGAGCTTCTGCTGTCGCATACTTAAATAAGGACGAGATTTGGAGTCCATGCTTGTATGATATTGTGTAAAAACTGCATTCAAGAAACTTATTTTGTTGTAACATATTTGTATTGTAAACCATTATGTAATGGTCGTGTGTAAACAGGATATTTTAGATTATCATTATTTAATAATCTACGTAAAGCTTTTTAAACCTTTATTGATGAAATAAAGGTTATGGTTTGTTTTAAAATGAATGCAGTCTTTGAAAAACGTCTCATATAGAGGTCAAAACCTCGCAACGAAATCAATTAATATGGAACGTTTTTAATCAATAAGAACGGGACATTTCATGACAAACCCCATCCTGACTATGGGATGCTTTAGTACTTTGAGGTTATTTTAAACACACCTGATCTGGTGTACTTCAGAGGGTAAAACATGAACGTTAAGGCTTGTTACCGGGTGCCTACAAATTATAGAATACTTTTGTACACTTGCGAGTGTACATATATTTATAAACGGAAATCTTGTGGTCTATTAGTATATTAAATTGATTGATATGATAAACCTATGAACTCACCAACCTTTTGGTTGACACTTTTAAGCATGTTTATTCTCAGGTACGAATTAAGTCTTCCGCTGTGCATTTGCTCATTTTAAGGACATTACTTGGAGTCGATCATCGCAATGGAACCTAATGTTAATGACATCGTCCAGATGAATTAGGACGAGTCACTACAGGTGGTATCAGAGCGTTGGTCCTAGCGAACCAGGTCTTGCATTAGTGTGTCTAACTGATAGTTGTTAGAATGCATTAGCGAGTCTGGACTTCGACCTTAGCTACATATTATACGTATTGTTTATCATTCCTAGTGGAAAATTACTTTCTTATTATTCCTAAGTCTAGACACGACTTCCTGCACTTATTTGATAGATAGTGTACAGATAAATTCATATATTAGCGTATCTGTTACTGTAGACTTTATCTGACACGTTTCCTTAATTCCCTCCGTAATCTACGGGATCTCCTGTACTATGTATAAGTATTCTATGTAATTAGAATATCATTCGATATCCGAAAATCATTTCATATCGAAAATCCTTTATCTAATCGTACGAAATGGAATTTACCACTAGTTCAAGTCCTTCAGATTCCGATATGGAGTTTCACCTAAGCTTCAAAAGCAGCGTCACCAGAATGAATCAATTAATCAGTCATCCCCGATTCATCTGATGGGTTCGTAGTCGGTTTAATCAATGGAGACGCGAAGAAGGCGATCCTTTTCACCAACCGAATTCACCTCTTGGCGAAGAACCTGAAGCACTTACCGGCAAACCTATTCGAAACACCATCTTTTCACCCTCATTTCTAGAATAGATCGCAACGATTACATAATCTCTACAATTCGAAACCTTATTCATCCGCTTGTTCAAACCGTCAACCATCCCGCGGTAATGGAAAAAGTTAACGAACTTTGCGCTCGAGTAGTGGCTTTGGAGAATTTGGTGCAAAACTTACCAGCACCAGCACCAACAGCATCACCGACATCACCAGTACCACCAACAACTCAAGTTTCAACATCACTTGCCTCAACATCTCATTCTGTACCTCGAGCCTAACCATCATTCTACGTATCGTACTATCTACTTTATCTTCGTTCTACATATCGTTCTACATCGATTATCTTCGTTCGACATGGCGATTATCTAATCTCTAATGTTTTAGAGATCATGTAATCAAGTACTAACGATAAATCAGATGAGTTTAATATCTTATTGACTCATTAGATCCATGATTACATCTGAAGAAAATATATATGCAAATATATTTTCATAAAGATTGTAATTAAAAATTCTTTCGTACAAACTGTTAATGATGAAAATATTTTAACGGGTAAGTAATACTCGAGGAATATTTAGATTTCACATTAATAAGTTACACTATACATTCTTCGAATCTGATTCAACGGTCATTTACTATCCTATTTACATCCACCGATATGCGTATTCGTTCACCACAGAATCCATTTTCGTTCAATTTCATATTTGGATTTTTACCTATCAAAATTCAACAAGTGGCATAATGAAGAAAACATCGGACAAAGTAAAATTTGTTAGAAATAAACGAACTAACTAATTGAAATATTGTTAAGAATCCATGCTAACTGTTCCTAGCTAACTGTTCCTAGCTAACTGGATACATTTAATTTATCGCAATTTAATTATTGCAATTTACATTCTCGCAATTTTATTTATCGTCATTTAATTTCTGTTATTTACTTTTACGCATTTTAAATCGGGACACATGTACACAATACGTCGGATTAATTCTGAGACAATACGTTGTACACGGGTCATGATACATATTTATTAATTTTACGCACTTTAAATAACGGGACACGTATACAAGGTTTCGACCTATCATATCGACCCATCTATATATATATTTCGGAACAACCATAGACACTCTATATGTGAATGTTGGAGTTGGCTATACAGGGTTGAGGTTGATTCCAAAATATATATATGGTTTGAGTTGTGATCAATACTGAGACCGGTACACGGGTCACGATACGTATTAAATAATTCAAATATTATATATTAAACTATATATGAACTATTGGACTATTGGACTCTTGGACTGCTAACTTTGGACAATTAAAATAAATTAAAATATTGATTATAACATATGAAACTAAACATTTCTTCAAGTTTGCCACTTGATTTCATCCTAAACATCCTTTGTAACTTGATTTCATTCTAAACCTCATTTGTATCTTGATGATTCCAATCTGCGTTCAAACCTTTTATGATTCTTGAAAACACCTCGATCGAGAAGATGAACCAGCCGCACTTCATCTACGAAAGAAAAGATTGATGCATATAGTTATGCACCTGAAAACACTCGAAAACCTGAGTAAACATTTAACACGTATCTGTTCTAATTCCTTTGACATTGTTATTACCGATGATCACCTTGCAATTCCTTTCCAAATTAGCCAATTTTGTCACAGCTCCAGCAAGTTGATTTCGAATTTTTGTTCAAAACGACCTTATTATAACCTCGGAATATATACGTGCTTATTTATTGTTACTAGAGAACCTTTATATATTCCATCAAACTACCATCAGCGTTTAATCATCTAAAAACATAATTCTCCTGAAACCACCTCGATTTGATAACCAATGATCCAGATCCGTTAACTTTGAAAATGCTGATGAAGCAGCATGTTGTAGATGGTCTTAATGGCCAAAAGTTGATGATAAAGAAGGAAGTGTTAGGAACGCTCGATAGCAAATTTGGTACTAAAAAAAAAACGGATTAAGCTAACCATGAAGGAGACCAAGGAAAAATACAAGTACCAAACCCTATATTCAAAGAGAATTCAGGTAATACTGGATCCGATGAAATCTTTAGAGAATATCTTGCTCTGAAGTCATGTTAAAATCTTGCTAAAAATCTTTCTTCATCAACCTTCGATCTAAGAAATTCTAAAATATCGTCATAAATATCTTCGATATTTCTGAAGATATAATCATAAATATTCTTGTCCAAAATTTTCTATCTCTTCGTGCTATTTGCATTACATCCTAAAAGAAACTATTTTAGTTTCTATATTCTTTAAAATTCAAGTTAAATTATGAATGATTTCCTAGAGAAGTGTTGGGAACTGAAGCATGGATTAGTATAATATAATGACGCCCGGCCAACGTGATTATATTACAGTAAGTCATGCTGAGTTTCTAATGAAACGTGATGATTCTCAGTACCATCATCATGTGCCATGTTACACAACTCTTTCATTCTACTTAATCTCTAAGCATATCACAAAAATATTTCCTTTGATATTTCCGTTCTTCCGTAATTCCGACAATCTGCTAATAAATCGTGCGATAACATTTTCTTTCTGATTAGAAGATTTCTTTAAATTCCTTGAATTCTGAAAATCAACCTTGACTACGTCAGAAGTTAAGGCGAAACTTTAATCACTTCATTTCACTCTTTTGTGATAGCTTCACTCGTACGCTTCACATGATCGAATCGTTTTATCCATATTAATCGGAAATGATAAAACACTATTTATCAACACATATTCGTCATGAAAAACATTCCTATTGTTAGCTATGATGACCTCAATCAAATTTCGGGGACGAAATTTCTTTAACGGGTAGGTACTGTCACGACCCGGAAAATTCCGACTAATTTTAAACCAAACTCTCGATAGGATATTAAATTTTTGACAAGATAAGCCAAGTCTGTTAGGATTAGTCTCAAAAATTTTGAACTGTTTCATATATTCAATTGACCTTCGACTGTTCTCGACGATTCACGAACTGTTAATTGTAAATAAATATGTATATATATATATATGTATATAAATAATAATTAGAAATATTAAATAAAGTGTTATATGAATTGATAATTTGAACTAATCTACGAAATAAATAAATATAATTAATTAAAAATTTGGGGATTATTCCGAAGACTTTTATCCGCCACTGGTCTTGCACGATACACAGTCCGTGAAAACTGTCGGCTCATTGATTCTTCAACCCACACGTTTAAAATTAAATACTATTATAATTAGTATTATTATTATTATTATTATTATTATTATTATTATTATTATTATTATTATTATTATTATTATTATTATTATTATTATTATTATTATTATTATTATTATTAATTATTAGTATAACTTTATTTATATTATATGATTAAACTGTCGGCAAAGTTACAGTAATTTGATCCGTGATTTAATATGTCAATTATCATTTAAGATCATATGTTCTCTATCTATACTAATATATATGCATACACATAAAACTGCCTTTTTGTTTTCATAAAGATCACCATAAATTTTTCCTTTATATTCTTCAAGAGAACCGACACCCATACCATCTTTCACCTTGATTAATCACCACAACCAAACCCACTTGTTCTTCTTCCTTCCTTCTTCTTTTCTTTGATCGGCAATCACCATGATCATCATAACCGCCATCGACTCAAACCACCAACCCCTGTCGACCATGATCACCCTTCGGAAACCACCACAACCTCTTTTCGATCATCACTTAAAACCCATATTGCTACCAATCTCATCATATCAATCATCTCAACTGCTGTCACAAAACCCTTCAGCAAACACCATCATAGTAGAACCCTTCAGCTGCAACCGTTATTCGATTTTCCTGTTTAAACCCCATCGAACACCTTCTTAATTGTTGTTCTAATTTCTGTCATCTGTTCAAACAAGGAAATCAACACCATCGATCACCATAACTTTCATGACCATGGATAATCATCACCAATCTAGAACTGCTGCTGTTCACTGTACACACCACCAAAAACCCACCATCTGATCAACCAATCGAACCACCACCCAAACCGTCGGCTTCCATCACCACGACCTTCCTTTCAATTGTCAATCTTTCTCCTCTCTCTCTCCTAGTCTCCAATACCTCTACCATGATTTCTGTTTTCTTGACCTATTTCCATCGAACACCAACACATCTATCATCTAAAACTACTACTGCTACACTCATCTTGATATTCGAATAAGACCCCAAACCCATTTAACCATCACCTTTCATCACCTTGAAGCTAATCACAAACACACAGCTACAACCTGCAATCTCTATTTCTGTTTCATCACCAAACGTACCACCTACAGTTGCTATAATTCATTTTATAGAAGTGGTTGTGCAGCTGTTACTCGACATCTTTCTGTTTTCAATGATCAATTAGAACCCATCAAACACCAACCAACACCACACCTGTAGTGACCCGAACTTTTCCATGTTTATATATATTAATTGAGATTGATATTTACATGATTAAATGTTTCCAACATGTTAAGCAATCAAACTTGTTAAGACTTGATTAATTGAAATATGTTTCATATAGACAATTGACCACCCAAGTTGACCGGTGATTCACGAACGTTAAAACTTGTAAAAACTATATGATGACATATATATGGATATATATATATATATATATATATATATATATAGTTAACATGATACTATGATAATTAAACATATCATTAAGTATATTAACAATGAACTACATATGTAAAAACAAGACTACTAACTTAATGATTTTTAAACAAGACATATATGTAACGATTATCGTTGTAAAGACATTTAATGTATATATATCATATTAAGAGATATTCATACATGATAATATCATGATAATATAATAATTTAAAATCTCATTTGATATTATAAACATTGGGTTAACAACATTTAACAAGATCGGTAACCTAAAGGTTTCAAAACAACACTTACATGTAACGACTAACGATGACTTAACGACTCAGTTAAAATGTATATACATGTAGTGTTTTAATATGTATTTATACACTTTTGAAAGACTTCAATACACTTATCAAAATACTTCTACTTAACAAAAATGCTTACAATTACATCCTCGTTCAGTTTCATCAACAATTCTACTCGTATGCACCCGTATTCGTACTCGTACAATACACAGTTTTTAGATGTATGTACTATTGGTATATACACTCCAATGATCAGCTCTTAGCAGCCCATGTGAGTTACCTAACACATGTGGGAACCATCATTTGGCAACTAGCATGAAATATCTCATAAAATTACAAAAATATGAGTAATCATTCATGACTTATTTACATGAAAACAAAATTACATATCCTTTATATCTAATCCATACACCAATGACCAAAAACACCTACAAACACTTTCATTCTTCAATTTTCTTCATCTAATTGATCTCTCTCAAGTTCTATCTTCAAGTTCTAAGTGTTCTTCATATATTCTACAAGTTCTAGTTACATAAAATCAAGAATACTTTCAAGTTTGCTAGCTCACTTCCAATCTTGTAAGGTGATCATCCAACCTCAAGAAATCTTTGTTTCTTACAGTAGGTTATCATTCTAATACAAGGTAATAATCATATTCAAACTTTGATTCAATTTCTATAACTATGACAATCTTATTTCAAGTGATGATCTTACTTGAACTTGTTTTCGTGTCATGATTCTGCTTCAAGAACTTCGAGCCATCCAAGGATCCGTTGAAGCTAGATCCATTTTTCTCTTTTCCAGTAGGTTTATCCAAGAAACTTAAGGTAGTAATGATGTTCATAACATCATTCGATTCATACATATAAAGCTATCTTATTCGAAGGTTTAAACTTGTAATCACTAGAACATAGTTTAGTTAATTCTAAACTTGTTCGCAAACAAAAGTTAATCCTTCTAACTTAACTTTTAAAATCAACTAAACACATGTTCTATATCTATATGATATGCTAACTTAATGATTTAAAACCTGGAGACACGAAAAACACCGTAAAATCGGATTTACGCCGTCGTATTAACACCGCGGGCTGTTTTGGGTTAGTTAATTAAAAACTATGATAAACTTTGATTTAAAAGTTGTTGTTCTGAGAAAATGATTTTTATTATGAACATGAAACTATATCCAAAAATTATGGTTAAACTCAAAGTGGAAGTATGTTTTCTAAAATGGTCATCTAGACGTCGTTCTTTCGACTGAAATGACTACCTTTACAAAAATGACTTGTAACTTATTTTTCTGACTATAAACCTATACTTTTTCTGTTTAGATTCATAAAATAGAGTTCAATATGAAACCATAGTAATTTGATTCACTCAAAACGGATTTAAAATGAAGAAGTTATGGGTAAAACAAGATTGGATAATTTTTCTCATTTTAGCTACGTGAAAATTGGTAACAAATCTATTCCAACCATAACTTAATTAACTTGTATTGTATATTATGTAATCTTGAGATACCATAGACACGTATACAATGTTTCGACCTATCATGTCGACACATCTATATATATTTCGGAACAACCATAGACACTCTATATGTGAATGTTGGAGTTAGCTATACAGGGTTGAGGTTGATTCCAAAATATATATAGTTTGAGTTGTGATCAATACTGAGATACGTATACACTGGGTCGTGGATTGATTCAAGATAATATTTATCGATTTATTTCTGTACATCTAACTGTGGACAACTAGTTGTAGGTTACTAACGAGGACAGCTGACTTAATAAACTTAAAACATCAAAATATATTAAAAGTGTTGTAAATATATTTTGAACATACTTTGATATATATGTATATATTGTTATAGGTTCGTGAATCAACCAGTGGCCAAGTCTTACTTCCCGACGAAGTAAAAATCTGTGAAAGTGAGTTATAGTCCCACTTTTAAAATCTAATATTTTTGGGATGAGAATACATGCAGGTTTTATAAATGATTTACAAAATAGACACAAGTACGTGAAACTACATTCTATGGTTGAATTATCGAAATCGAATATGCCCCTTTTTATTAAGTCTGGTAATCTAAGAATTAGGGAACAGACACCCTAATTGACGCGAATCCTAAAGATAGATCTATTGGGCCTAACAAACCCCATCCAAAGTACCGGATGCTTTAGTACTTCGAAATTTATATCATATCCGAAGGGTGTCCCGGAATGATGGGGATATTCTTATATATGCATCTTGTTAATGTCGGTTACCAGGTGTTCACCATATGAATGATTTTTATCTCTATGTATGGGATGTGTATTGAAATATGAAATCTTGTGGTCTATTATTATGATTTGATATATATAGGTTAAACCTATAACTCACCAACATTTTTGTTGACGTTTTAAGCATGTTTATTCTCAGGTGATTATTAAGAGCTTCTGCTGTCGCATACTTAAATAAGGACGAGATTTGGAGTCCATGCTTGTATGATATTGTGTAAAAACTGCATTCAAGAAACTTATTTTGTTGTAACATATTTGTATTGTAAACCATTATGTAATGGTCGTGTGTAAACAGGATATTTTAGATTATCATTATTTGATAATCTACGTAAAGCTTTTTAAACCTTTATTGATGAAATAAAGGTTATGGTTTGTTTTAAAATGAATGCAGTATTTGAAAAACGTCTCATATAGAGGTCAAAACCTCGCAACGAAATCAATTAATATGGAACGTTTTTAATCAATAAGAACGGGACATTTCAGTTGGTATCAGAGCGTTGATCTTAGAGAACCAGAATTTTGCATTAGTATGTCTTATCGAGTTTGTTAGGATGCATTAGTGAGTCTGGACTTCGACCGTGTTTACTTGAAAAATGATTGCTTAACAAATTTTGTTGGAAACTATATATTTTTAACATGTGAATATTATGTGATATATTAATCTCTTAACGCGTTTGATATTATGTGATAGATGTCTACCTCTAGAACAAGTCCCATTGACTCACCTAATAATAATGAAGAGTCAAATGTAAATTGGAATGAATCTTAGACTGATTCACAAGTTCCCGAAGAGGAACCGGAAGAAGAGTCGGAACCGGAAGAAGAATCAGAACCGGAAGAGGAGGAACCGGAGGAGGAAATAGAACCGGTGGGGGAAATAATAAAACGGTTAAGTAAAAGAAAATCCTCAACCAACCGACCAAGGTTAATTATGGTCAATGGTGTTTCCGCCAAGGAAGCAAAATATTGGGAGGATTACCAATTCTCCGATGAATCGGATTCCGACGAGAATTCCAATGATGTTATAGAAATTACCTCAACTGAATTTAAAAAGGCAAAAGAAAATAATAAGGGAAAGGGCATAAAAATAGAGAAATCTAATTCCAAACCCGATGAACTTTATATGTATCGTCAACCCCCGAAGCCCTTAAGTTGTAACAATAACCCGAGAACCTCTAAACCACCAGGTTTTTCTAAACCAATGTGGAAAACGACGGCTCGTATTAGGGGAACATCATATATCCCTAGAAACTTGGCAAAACGAACCAAAACTGAAGAAGAAGAAGAAACAAGCGATTCGGAATAAGATAGTTATATTCGTGTGGTGTAATATATGTAATATAGTGTGCTTATGCTTTATGATATATGTAAAAACTGCTTGTATTAATAAGTATTTTTTTTATGAATCTAACTCTTGTCTATTTTATAGTATAAAAACACAAAATGGATAGACAACCCAATATTTTAAGAGACCTACCCGGAGACATGATTGATGAAATCTTGTCTAGAGTCGGTCAGAATTCCTCGGCACAACTATTTAAGGCGAAATCAGTTTGTAAGACATTCGAAGAACGTTCCAAGAATGTCTTGGTTTATAAGAGACTTTCGTTTGAAAGATGGGGGATATCACATTGGGAAACCCATAAGTTACGATGTGTTTACTTTGACGCATATATTACGGGAAACCCAAATGCTATTTTACGCAATGGGTTAAGAAATTATTTTGACTCAATATATCCGAATATTGGACTTCGTGATTTAGAAAAAGTGGCTAACATGCAACATAAAGAAGCATGTTATGCTTACGGATTAGTAATGTTCGCTTCTCACCAAAGTGAGAACAAGAACATCGGGCTACAACTATTAAACAAAACGTTCCCACAAGTGACGAAGTCGGTAATTGGGGTAAGAAATGAGGTTTTTAGATTGTTACGGGACTGTTGGACATTACGTAACCCTCGTCCCTTTGACGACATTACAACACGCTGTCTTATCAATGGCCATAACGGTTATGTTCCACAAGACCAAGGATGGGAAGTAGTCCTAGTAAAACCAGAATGCATGACTTGTTTCTGGACGTATGAATTACGTGTCTTTATTGCCTTTGCTGAACGACTTGTGTACTAGCTAGAATTATCTTCACAACCATCTTGTATCAAATTTATTGTGTGATATATTTCATGCTATATGTAAAATAAGCGGTATTGTAAGTTTGTAAAATATTGTGTAAAAGTTTGAACGCGAAATATTATTATAATCAGTTTTTCATATAGAATTGTAGTAGTTGAATTGTATATTAGCTACTAAGTATGAACTTAACGGGTAGGTACTACCAGAATTTAAACTTATAAAATGCTAATATGAAGAAAAAGCTTTTATAAATGAGTTCATATTATGCTACGAAATACTATTAACTACTCTTAATATTCTGTATGATTAACTTGTTCCATTTGACTATTTTGAAGGAAATGGCACCGACTACTCGACACACCGTGAATATGAATGAAGAGGAATTCCGTACTTTTCTAGCTTCAAACATAGCCGCAGTACAGGCTGCGCTACATACCAACAATAACCTTGGATCTAGCAGTACAGGAAATCGTGTAGGATGCAACTACAAAGAATTCACTGCCTGCAAACCTTTGGAATTTGATGGAACCGAAAGACTGATCGGATTGAAACGGTGGACCGAGAAGGTCGAATCGGTGTTTGCCATAAGTAAGTGTACTGAAGAGGACAAAGTGAAGTACGCTACGCATACCTTCACAGGTTCTGCGTTAACATGGTGGAATACCTATCTAGAGCAAGTGGGACAAGACGATGCGTACGCACTACCGTGGTCAGCATTCAAGCACTTGATGAACGAGAAGTACCGTCCCAGAACCGAGGTCAATAAGCTCAAGACAGAACTTAGAGGGTTACTAACCCAAGGATTTGATATTACCACGTATGAAAGACGATTCACAGAATTGTGCCTATTGTGTCCGGGAGCATTCGAAGATGAGGAAGAGAAGATCGACGCGTTTGTTAAAGGATTACCGGAAAGAATCCAAGAAGATATAAGTTCACACGAGCCCACCTCCATACAACAGCCATGTAGAATGGCTCACAAACTAGTGAACCAGATTGAAGAAAGAATTAAAGAACAGACTGCTGAAGAGGCCAATGTGAAGCAAGTCAAAAGAAAGTGGGAGGAAAACGGTGATAAGAATCACCAATACAACAACAACAGCAATTACAACAATATTCGCATAAAATTATCCCAACAATCGCAACATCAATCACAACTACAACAAATGGCCCAACAACAACAACAACAACAACAACAACAACAACAACAACAATAACAACAACAACAACAACAACAACAGCAACTACAACAATCATCCCAACAACAATAATAATCGCAACAAAAACAACAATTAGAAGCAGCTATGCCAAAGGTGTGAAAAGTATCACTCGGGGTTCTGCACCAAATTTTGCAATAAGTGTAAAAGAAATGGTCATAGCGCGACGAAGTGTGAGGTCTACGGACCAGGGGTTAATAGAACGAAAGGAACAAATGGTGTTGGAACGAGTAATGGCGGAGCAAGTAGTGTCGGAGCAAGTTATGCCAATGTAGTTTGTTATAAATGTGGAAAACTGGGCCACATTATTAGAAATTGCCCGAACCAGGAGAACATGAATGGACAAGGCCGCGGAAGAGTTTTCAATATTAATGCGGCAGAGGCACAGGAAGACCCGGAGCTTGTTACGGGTACGTTTCTTATTGACAATAAATCTGCTTACGTTTTATTTGATTCGGGTGCGGATAGAAGCTATATGAGTAGAGATTTTTGTGCTAAATTAAGTTGTCCATTGACGCCTTTGGATAGTAAATTTTTACTCGAATTAGCAAATGGTAAATTAATTTCAGCAGATAATATATCTCGGAATTGAGAAATTAAACTGGTTAGCGAAACATTTAAGATTGATTTGATACCAGTAGAGTTAGGGAGTTTTGATGTGATAATCGGTATGGACTGGTTGAAAGAAGTGAAAGCAGAGATCATTTGTTACAAAAATGCAATTCGCATTATACGAGAAAAAGGAAAACCCTTAATGGTGTACGGAGAAAAGGGCAACACGAAGCTACATCTTATTAGTAATTTGAAGGCACAAAAACTAATAAGAAAAGGTTGCTATGCTGTTCTAGCACACGTCGAGAAAATACAAACTGAAGAAAAGAGCATCAATGATGTTCCCATTGCAAAAGAAATTCCCGATGTATTTCCGAAAGAATTACCGGGATTACCCCCACATCGATCCTTTGAATTTCAAATAGATCTTGTACCAGGAGCTGCACCAATAGCTCGTGTGTAGTGACCCGAACTTTTCCATGTTTATATATATTAATTGAGATTGATATTTACATGATTAAATGTTTCCAACATGTTAAGCAATCAAACTTGTTAAGACTTGATTAATTGAAATATGTTTCATATAGACAATTGACCACCCAAGTTGATCGGTGATTCACGAACGTTAAAACTTGTAAAAACTATATGATGACATATATATGGATATATATATATAGTTAACATGATACTATGATAAGAAAACATATCATAAAGTATATTAACAATGAACTACATATGTAAAAACAAGACTACTAACTTAATGATTTTTAAACGAGACATATATGTAACGATTATCGTTGTAAAGACATTTAATGTATATATATCATATTAAGAGATATTCATACATGATAATATCATGATAATATAATAATTTAAAATCTCATTTGATATTATAAACATTGGGTTAACAACATTTAACAAGATCGTTAACCTAAAGGTTTCAAAACAACACTTACATGTAACGACTAACGATGACTTAACGACTCAGTTAAAATGTATATACATGTAGTGTTTTAATATGTATTTATACACTTTTGAAAGACTTCAATACACTTATCAAAATACTTCTACTTAACAAAAATGCTTACAATTACATCCTCGTTCAGTTTCATCAACAATTCTACTCGTATGCACCCGTATTCGTACTCGTACAATACACAGCTTTTAGATGTATGTACTATTGGTATATACACTCCAATGATCAGCTCTTAGCAGCCCATGTGAGTCACCTAACACATGTGGGAACCATCATTTGGCAACTAGCATGAAATATCTCATAAAATTACAAAAATATGAGTAATCATTCATGACTTATTTACATGAAAACAAAATTACATATCCTTTATATCTAATCCATACACCAATGACCAAAAACACCTACAAACACTTTCATTCTTCAATTTTCTTCATCTAATTGATCTCTCTCAAGTTCTATCTTCAAGTTCTAAGTGTTCTTCATAAATTCCAAAAGTTCTAGTTTCATAAAATCAAGAATACTTTCAAGTTTGCTAGCTCACTTCCAATCTTGTAAGGTGATCATCCAACCTCAAGAAATCTTTGTTTCTTACAGTAGGTTATCATTCTAATACAAGGTAATAATCATATTCAAACTTTGGTTCAATTTCTATAACTATAACAATCTTATTTCAAGTGATGATCTTACTTGAACTTGTTTTCGTGTCATGATTCTGCTTCAAGAACTTCGAGCCATCCAAGGATCCATTGAAGCTAGATCCATTTTTCTCTTTTCCAGTAGGTTTATCCAAGGAAATTAAGGTAGTAATGATGTTCATAACATCATTCGATTCATACATATAAAGCTATCTTATTCGAAGGTTTAAACTTGTAATCATTAGAACATAGTTTAGTTAATTCTAAACTTGTTCGCAAACAAAAGTTAATCCTTCTAACTTGACTTTTAAAATCAACTAAACACATGTTCTATATCTATATGATATGCTAACTTAATGATTTAAAACCTGGAAACACGAAAAACACCGTAAAACCGGATTTACGCCGTCGTAGTAACACCGCGGGCTGTTTTGGGTTAGTTAATTAAAAACTATGATAAACTTTGATTTAAAAGTTGTTATTATGAGAAAATGATTTTTATTATGAACATGAAACTATATCCAAAAATTATGGTTAAACTCAAAGTGGAAGTATGTTTTCTAAAATGGTCATCTAGACGTCGTTCTTTCGACTGAAATGACTACCTTTACAAAAACGACTTGTAACTTATTTTTCCGACTATAAACCTATACTTTTCTGTTTAGATTCATAAAATAGAGTTCAATATGAAACCATAGCAATTTGATTCACTCAAAACGGATTTAAAATGAAGAAGTTATGGGTAAAACAAGATTGGATAATTTTTCTCATTTTAGCTACGTGAAAATTGGTAACAAATCTATTACAACCATAACTTAATCAACTTGTATTGTATATTATGTAATCTTGAGATACCATAGACACGTATACAATGTTTCGACCTATCATGTCGACACATCTATATATATTTCGGAACAACCATAGACACTCTATATGTGAATGTTGGAGTTAGCTATACAGGGTTGAGGTTGATTCCAAAATATATATAGTTTGAGTTGTGATCAATACTGAGATACGTATACACTGGGTCGTGGATTGATTCAAGATAATATTTATCGATTTATTTCTGTACATCTAACTGTGGACAACTAGTTGTAGGTTACTAACGAAGACAGCTGACTTAATAAACTTAAAACATTAAAATATATTAAAAGTGTTGTAAATATATTTTGAACATACTTTGATATATATATGTATATATTGTTATAGGTTCGTGAATCAACCAGTGGCCAAGTCTTACTTCCCGACGAAGTAAAAATCTGTGAAAGTGAGTTATAGTCCCACTTTTAAAATCTAATATTTTTGGGATGAGAATACATGCAGGTTTTATAAATGATTTACAAAATAGACACAAGTACGTGAAACTACATTCTATGGTTGAATTATCAAAATCGAATATGCCCCTTTTTATTAAGTCTGGTAATCTAAGAATTAGGGAACAGACACCCTAATTGACGCGAATCCTAAAGATAGATCTATTGGGCCCAACAAGCCCCATCCAAAGTACCGGATGCTTTAGTACTTCGAAATTTATATCATATCCGAAGGGTGTCCCGGAATGATGGGGATATTCTTATATATGCATCTTGTTAATGTCGGTTACCAGGTGTTCACCATATGAATGATTTTTATCTCTATGTATGGGATGTGTATTGAAATATGAAATCTTGTGGTCTATTATTATGATTTGATATATATAGGTTAAACCTATAACTCACCAACATTTTTGTTGACGTTTTAAGCATGTTTATTCTCAGGTGATTATTAAGAGCTTCCGCTGTAGCATACTTAAATAAGGATGAGATTTGGAGTCCATGCTTGTATGATATTGTGTAAAAACTGCATTCAAGAAACTTATTTTGTTGTAACATATTTGTATTGTAAACCATTATGTAATGGTCGTGTGTAAACAGGATATTTTAGATTATCATTATTTGATAATCTACGTAAAGCTTTTTAAAACCTTTATCTATGAAATAAAGGTTATAGTTTGTTTTAAAAATGAATGCAGTCTTTGAAAAACGTCTCATATAGAGGTCAAAACCTCGCAACGAAATCAATTAATATGGAACGTTTTTAATCAATAAGAACGGGACATTTCAGTTGGTATCAGAGCGTTGGTCTTAGAGAACCAGAATTTTGCATTAGTGTGTCTTATCGAGTTTGTTAGGATGCATTAGTGAGTCTGGACTTCGACCGTGTTTAGTTGGAAAATGATTGCTTAACAAATTTTGTTGAAAACTATATATTTTTAACATGTGAATATTATGTGATATATTAATCTCTTAACGCGTTTGATATTATGTGATAGATGTCTACCTCTAGAACAAGTCCCATTGACTCACCTAATAATAATGAAGAGTCAAATGTAAATTGGAATGATTCGTGGACTGATTCACAAGTTCCCGAAGAGGAACCGGAAGAAGAGTCGGAACCGGAAGAAGAATCGGAACCGGAAGAAGAATCGGAACCGGATGAAGAAATAGAACCGGTGGGGGAAATTGTAGTGACCCGAACTTTTCCATGTTTATATATATTAATTGAGATTGATATTTACATGATTAAACGTTTCCAACATGTTAAGCAATCAAACTTGTTAAGACTTGATTAATTGAAATAGGTTTCATATAGACAATTGACTACCCAAGTTGACCGGTGATTCACGAACGTTAAAACTTGTAAAAACTATATGATGACATATATATGGTTATATATATAGTTAACATGATATTATGATAAGTAAACATATCATTAAGTATATTAACAATGAACTACATATGTAAAAACAAGACTACTAACTTAATGATTTTTAAACGAGACATATATGTAACGATTATCGTTGTAACGACATTTAAATGTATATATATCATATTAAGATATATTAATATATCATAATATCATGATAATATAATAATTTAACATCTCATTAGATATAATAAACAATGGGTTAACAACATTAATTGAGATCGTTAACTTAAAGGTTTCAAAACAACACTTACATGTAACGACTAACGATGACTTAACGACTCCGTTAAAATGTATATACATGTAGTGTATTTAGATGTATTAAAATACTTTTGGAAGACTTCAAGACATATATCGAAACACTCATACTTAACGAAAATGGTTACAGTTACTTTCCCATTCTTTTCTTTCATCAAGAATTCTAGTCGTATTCTTACCCGTATTATACACAGCTTCAAAACGTACTTACTATGGGTATATACCAATAGGAACTAGCATGGGATTCCACTCTTGATTATGTCATGTATGACTAATCAATTTTAACTTCTACCATGAGCTATTCAACTAACTAGAACTCCTTTTAACCCCACTCACCACTCACCAATTAACACTCATCATTCACTCCATTTCACTTCCAAATCTCTTTCTAATTCTCTCTCAACACACCCACACTATTATGAACGTATTTTTCCAGTAGTTAATCATCATCTTCATCAAAAATCACTTCAAGAATCAAGCTATAATCATCATAGGAAGAACACTTCAAGAATACTTCAAAAATCCCTTCAAGTTTACTAATTTACTTCCAAGCTTTCTAATCCATTCCAAGTAATCATCTAAGATCAAGAAACCTTTGTTATATACAGTAGGTTATCTTTCTTATTCAAGGTAATATTCATATTCAAACTTTGATTCAATTTCTATAACTATAAACTATCTTAATTCGAGCAAAAATCTTACTTGAACTTGTTTTTGTGTCATGATCCTACTTCAAGAACTTTCAAGCCATCCAAGATCCTTTGAAGCTAGATCATTTCTTGTCACTTCCAGTAGGTTTACCTACTAAACTTGAGGTAGTAATGATGTTAATAACATCATTCGATTCATATATATAAAACTATCTTATTCGAAGGTTTAAACTCGTAATCACTAGAACATAGTTTAGTTAATTCTAAACTTGTTCGCAAACAAAAGTTAATCCTTCTAACTTGACTTTTAAAATAAACTAAACACATGTTCTATATCTATATGATATGCTAACTTAATGATTTAAAACCTGGAAACACGAAAAACACCGTAAAACCGGATTTACGCCGTCGTAGTAACACCGCGGGCTGTTTTGGGTTAGTTAATTAAAAACTATGATAAACTTTGATTTAAAAGTTGTTATTCTGAGAAAATGATTTTTATTATGAACATGAAACTATATCCAAAAATTATGGTTAAACTCAAAGTGGAAGTATGTTTTCTAAAATGGTCATCTAGACGTCGTTCTTTCGACTGAAATGACTACCTTTACAAAAACGACTTGTAACTTATTTTTCCGACTATAAACCTATACTTTTTCTGTGTAGATTCATAAAATAAAGTTCAATATGAAACCATAGCAATTTGATTCATTCAAAACGGATTTAAAATGAAGAAGTTATGGGTAAAACAAGATCGGATAATTTTTATCATTTTAGCTACGTGAAAATTGGTAACAAATCCATTCCAACCATAACTTAATCAACTTGTATTGTATATTATGTAATCTTGAGATACCATAGACACGTATACAATGTTTCGACCTATCATGTCGACACATCTATATATATTTCGGAACAACCATAGACACTCTATATGTGAATGTTGGAGTTAGCTATACAGGGTTGAGGTTGATTCCAAAATATATATAGTTTGAGTTGTGATCAATACTGAGATACGTATACACTGGGTCGTGGATTGATTCAAGATAATATTTATTGATTTATTTCTGTACATCTAACTGTGGACAACTAGTTGTAGGTTACTAACGAGGACAGCTGACTTAATAAACTTAAAACATCAAAATATATTAAAAGTGTTGTAAATATATTTTGAACATACTTTAATATATATGTATATATTGTTATAGGTTCGTGAATCAACCAGTGGCCAAGTCTTACTTCCCGACGAAGTAAAAATCTGTGAAAGTGAGTTATAGTCCCACTTTTAAAATCTAATATTTTTGGGATGAGAATACATGCAGGTTTTATAAATGATTTACAAAGTAGACACAAGTACGTGAAACTACATTCTATGGTTGAATTATCGAAATCGAATATGCCCTTTTTTATTAAGTCTGGTAATCTAAGAATTAGGGAACAGACACCCTAATTGACGCGAATCCTAAAGATAGATCTATTGGGCCTAACAAACCCCATCCAAAGAACCGGATGCTTTAGTACTTCGAAATTTATATCATATCCGAAGGGTGTCCCGGAATGATGGGGATATTCTTATATATGCATCTTGTTATTGTCGGTTACCAGGTGTTCACCATATGAATGATTTTTATCTCTATGTATGGGATGTGTATTGAAATATGAAATCTTGTGGTCTATTGTTACGATTTGATATATATAGGTTAAACCTATAACTCACTAACATTTTTGTTGACGTTTTAAGCATGTTTATTCTCAGGTGATTATTAAGAGCTTCCGCTGTCGCATACTTAAATAAGGACAAGATTTGGAGTCCATGCTTGTATGATATTGTGTAAAAACTGCATTCAAGAAACTTATTTTGTTGTAACATATTTGTATTGTAAAACATTATGTAATGGTCGTGTGTAAACAGGATATTTTAGATTATCATTATTTGATAATCTACGTAAAGCTTTTTAAACCTTTATTGATGAAATAAAGGTTATGGTTTGTTTAAAAATGAATGCAGTCTTTGAAAAACGTCTCATATAGAGGTCAAAACCTCGCAACGAAATCAATTAATATGGAACGTTTTTAATCAATAAGAACGGGACATTTCAGAAATAATAAAACGGTTAAGTAAAAGAAAATCCTCAACCAACCGACCAAGGTTAATTATGGTCAATGGTGTTTCCGCCAAGGATGCAAAATATTGGGAGGATTACCAATTCTCTGATGAATCGGATTCCGACGAGAATTCCGATGATGTTATAGAAATTACCCCAACTGAATTTAAAAAGGCAAAAGAAAATAATAAGGGAAAGGGCATAAAAATAGATAAATCTAATTCCAACCCCGATGAACTTTATATGTATCGTCAGCCCCCGAAGTCCTTAAGTTGTAACAATGACCCGGGAACCTCTAAACCACCAGGTGTTTCTAAACCAATGTGGAAAATTACGGCTCGTATTAGGGGAACATCATATATCCCTAGAAACTTGGCAAAACGAACCAAAACCGAAGAAGAAGAAACGAGCGAGTCGAAATAAGATAGTTGTATTCGTGTGGTGTAATATATGTAATATAGTGTGCTTATGCTTTATGATATATGTAAAAATTGCTTGTATTAATAAGTATTTTTTTTATGAATCTAACTCTTGTCTATTTTACAGTTTAAAAACACAAAATGGATAGACAACCCAATATTTTAAGAGACCTACCCGGAGACATGATTGATGAAATCTTGTCTAGAGTCGGTCACAATTCCTCGGCACAACTATTTAAGGCGAGATCAGTTTGTAAGACATTCGAAGAACGTTCCAAGAATGTCTTGGTTTATAAGAGACTTTCGTTTGAAAGATGGGGGATATCACATTGGGAAACCCATAAGTTACGATGTGTTTACTTTGACGCATATATTGCGGGGAACCCAAATGCTATTTTACGCAACGGGTTAAGAAATTATTTTGACTCAATATATCCGAATATTGGACTTCGTGATTTAGAAAAAGCGGCTAACATGCAACATAAAGAAGCATGTTATGCTTACGGATTAGTAATGTTCACTTCTCACCAAAGTAAGAACAAGAACATCGGGCTACAACTATTAAACAAAACGTTTCCACAAGTGACGGAGTCGGTAATTGGGGTAAGAAATGAGGTTTTTAGATTGTTACGGGACTGTTGGACATTACGTAACCCTCGTCCCTTTGACGACGTTACAACACGCTGTCTTATCAACGGCCATAACGGTTATGTTGCACAAGACCAAGGATGGGAAGTAGTCCTAGTAAAACCAGAATGCATGACTTGTTTCTGGACGTATGAATTACGTGTCTTTATTGCCTTTGCTGAACGACTTGTGTACTAGCTAGAATTGTCTTCACAACTATCTTGTATCAAAGTTATTGTGTGCTATATTTCATGCTTTATGTAAAATAAGCGGTATTGTAAGTTTGTAAAATATTGTATAAAAGTTTGAACGCGAAATATTATTATAATCAGTTTTTCATATAGAATTGTAGTAGTTGAATTGTATATTAGCTACTAAGTATGAACTTAACGGGTAGGTACTACCCTAATTTAAACTTATAAAACGCTAATATGAAGAAAAAGCTTTTATAAATGAGTTCATATTATGCTACGAAATACTATTAACTACTCTTAATATTCTGTATGATTAACTTGTTCCATTTAACTATTTTGAAGGAAATGGCACCGACTACTCGACACACCGTGAATATGAATGAAGAGGAATTCCGTACTTTTCTAGCTTCAAACATAGCCGCAGTACAGGCTGCGCTACATACCAACAATAACCTTGGATCTAGCAGTACAGGAAATCGTGTAGGATGCACCTACAAAGAATTCACTGCCTGCAAACCTTTGGAATTTGATGGAACCGAAGGACCGATCGGATTGAAACGGTGGACCGAGAAGGTTGAATCGGTGTTTGCCATAAGTAAGTGTACTGAAGAGGACAAAGTGAAGTACGCTACGCATACCTTCACAGGTTCTGCGTTAACATGGTGGAATACCTATCTAGAGCAAGTGGGACAAGATGATGCGTACGCACTACCGTGGTCAGCATTCAAGCACTTGATGAACGAGAAGTACCGTCCCAGAACCGAGGTCAATAAGCTCAAGACAGAACTTAGAGGGTTACGAACCCAAGGATTTGATATTACCACGTACGAAAGACGATTCACAGAATTGTGCCTATTGTGTCCGGGAGCATTCGAAGATGAGGAAGAGAAGATCGACGCGTTTGTGAAAGGATTACCGGAAAGAATCCAAGAAGATATAAGTTCACACGAGCCCGCCTCCATACAACAGGCATGTAGAATGGCTCACAAACTAGTGAACCAGATTGAAGAAAGAATTAAAGAACTGACTGCTGAAGAGGCCAATGTGAAGCAAGTCAAAAGAAAGTGGGAGGAAAACGGTGATAAGAATCACCAATACAACAACAACAGCAATTACAACAATAATCGCAACAATTATCCCAACAATCGCAACATCAATCGCAACTACAACAAACGGCCCAACAACAACAACAATAACAACAACAACAACAGCAACTACAACAATCATCCCAACAACAATAATAACCGCAACAACAACAACAATCAGAAGCAGCTATGCCAAAGGTGTGAAAAGAATCACTCGGGGTTCTGCACCAAATTTTGCAACAAGTGTAAAAGAAATGGTCATAGCGCGGCGAAGTGTGAGGTCTACGGACCAGGGGTTAATAGAACGAAAGGAACAAATGGTGTCGGAACGAGTAATGGTGGAGCAAGTAGTGTCGGAGCAAGTTATGTCAATGTAGTTTGTTATAAATGTGGAAAACCAGGCCACATTATTAGAAATTGCCCGAACCAGGAGAACACGAATGGACAAGGCCGTGGAAGAGTTTTCAATATTAATGCGGTAGAGGCACAGGAAGACCCGGAGCTTGTTACGGGTACGTTTCTTATTGACAATAAATCTGCTTACGTTTTATTTGATTCGGGTGCGGATAGAAGCTATATGAGTAGAGATTTTTGTGCTAAATTAAGTTGTCCATTGACGCCTTTGGATAGTAAATTTTTACTCGAATTAGCAAATGGTAAATTAATTTCAGCAGATAATATATGTCGGAATCGAGAAATTAAACTGGTTAGCGAAACATTTAAGATTGATTTGATACCAGTAGAGTTAGGGAGTTTTGATGTGATAATCGGTATGGACTGGTTGAAAGAAGTGAAAGCAGAGATCGTCTGTTACAAAAATGCAATTCGCATTATACGAGAAAAAGGAAAACCCTTAATGGTGTACGGAGAAAAGGGCAACACGAAGCTACATCTTATTAGTAATTTGAAGGCACAAAAACTAATAAGAAAAGGTTGCTATGCTGTTCTAGCACACGTCGAGAAAGTACAAACTGAAGAAAAGAGCATCAATGATGTTCCCATTGCAAAAGAATTTCCCGATGTATTTCCGAAAGAATTACCGGGATTACCCCCACATCGATCCGTTGAATTTCAAATAGATCTTGTACCAGGAGCTGCACCAATAGCTCGTGCTCCTTACAGACTCGCACCCAGCGAGATGAAAGAACTGCAAAGCCAATTACAAGAACTTTTAGAGCGTGGTTTCATTTGACCAAGCACATCACCGTGGGGAGCTCCTGTTTTGTTTGTCAAGAAGAAAGATGGTACATTCAGGTTGTGTATCGACTACCGAGAGTTGAACAAACTTACCATCAAGAACCGCTACCCACTACCGAGAATCGACGACTTATTTGATCAACTACAAGGCTCGTCTGTTTATTCAAAGATTGACTTACGTTCCGGGTATCATCAAATGCGGGTGAAAGAAGATGATATTCCAAAGACTGCTTTCAGAACACGTTACGGTCATTACGAGTTTATGGTCATGCCGTTTGGTTTAACTAATACACCAGCTGTGTTCATGGACCTTATGAACCGAGTGTGTGGACCATACCTTGACAAGTTTGTCATTGTTTTCATTGATGACATACTTATTTACTCAAAGAATGACCAAGAACACGGTGAACATTTGAGAAAGGTGTTAGAAGTATTGAGGAAGGAAAAACTGTACGCTAAGTTTTCAAAGTGTGCATTTTGGTTAGAAGAAGTTCAATTCCTCGGTCACATAGTGAACAAAGAAGGTATTAAGGTGGATCCGGCAAAGATAGAAACTGTTGAAAAGTGGGAAACCCCAAAAACTCCGAAACACATACGCCAGTTTTTAGGACTAGCTGGTTACTACAGAAGGTTCATCCAAGACTTTTCCAGAATAGCAAAACCCTTGACTGCATTAACGCATAAAGGGAAGAAATTTGAATGGAATGATGAACAAGAGAAAGCGTTTCAGTTATTGAAGAAAAAGCTAACTACGGCACCTATATTGTCATTGCCTGAAGGGAATGATGATTTTGTGATTTATTGTGACGCATCAAAGCAAGGTCTCGGTTGTGTATTAATGCAACGAACGAAGGTGATTGCTTATGCGTCTAGACAATTGAAGATTCACGAACAAAATTATACGACGCATGATTTGGAATTAGGCGCGGTTGTGTTTGCATTAAAGACTTGGAGGCACTACTTATATGGGGTCAAAAGTATTATATATACCGACCACAAAAGTCTTCAACACATATTTAATCAGAAACAACTGAATATGAGGCAGCGTAGGTGGATTGAATTATTGAATGATTACGACTTTGAGATTCGTTACCACCCGGGGAAGGCAAATGTGGTAGCCGATGCCTTGAGCAGGAAGGACAGAGAACCCATTCGAGTAAAATCTATGAATATAATGATTCATAATAACATTACTACTCAAATAAAGGAGGCGCAACAAGGAGTTTTAAAAGAGGGAAATTTAAAGGATGAAATACCCAAAGGATCGGAGAAGCATCTTAATATTCGGGAAGACGGAACCCGGTATAGGGCTGAAAGGATTTGGGTACCAAAATTTGGAGATATGAGAGAAATGGTACTTAGAGAAGCTCATAAAACCAGATACTCAATACATCCTGGAACGGGGAAGATGTACAAGGATCTCAAGAAACATTTTTGGTGGCCGGGTATGAAAGCCGATGTTGCTAAATACGTAGGAGAATGTTTGACGTGTTCTAAGGTCAAAGCTGAGCATCAGAAACCATCAGGTCTACTTCAACAACCCGAAATCCCGGAATGGAAATGGGAAAACATTACCATGGATTTCATCACTAAATTGCCAAGGACTACAAGTGGTTTTGATACTATTTGGGTAATAGTTGATCGTCTCACCAAATCAGCACACTTCCTGCCAATAAGAGAAGATGACAAGATGGAGAAGTTAGCACGACTGTATTTGAAGGAAGTCGTCTCCAGACATGGAATACCAATCTCTATTATCTCTGATAGGGATGGCAGATTTATTTCAAGATTCTGGCAGACATTACAGCAAGCATTAGGAACTCGTCTAGACATGAGTACTGCCTATCATCCACAAACTGATGGGCAGAGCGAAAGGACGATACAAACGCTTGAAGACAGGCTACGAGCATGTGTTATTGATTTCGGAAACAGTTGGGATCGACATCTACCGTTAGCAGAATTTTCCTACAACAACAGCTACCATTCAAGCATTGAGATGGCGCCGTTTGAAGCACTTTATGGTAGAAAGTGCAGGTCTCCGATTTGTTGGAGTGAAGTGGGGGATAGACAGATTACGGGTCCGGAGATTATACAAGAAACTACCGAGAAGATCATCCAAATTCAACAACGGTTGAAAACTGCCCAAAGTCGACAAAAGAGCTACGCTGACATTAAAAGAAAAGATATAGAATTTGAAATTGGAGAGATGGTCATGCTTAAAGTTGCACCTTGGAAAGGCGTTGTTCGATTTGGTAAACGAGGGAAATTAAATCCAAGGTATATTGGACCATTCAAGATTATTGATCGTGTCGGACCAGTAGCTTACCGACTTGAGTTACCTCAACAACTCGCGGCTGTACATAACACTTTCCACGTCTCGAATTTGAAGAAATGTTTTGCTAAAGAAGATCTCACTATTCCGTTAGATGAAATCCAAATCAACGAAAAACTTCAATTCATCGAAGAACCCGTCGAAATAATGGATCGTGAGGTTAAAAGACTTAAGCAAAACAAGATACCAATTGTTAAGGTTCGATGGAATGCTTGTAGAGGACCCAAGTTCACCTGGGAGCGTGAAGATCAGATGAAGAAGAAATACCCGCATCTATTTCCAGAAGATTCGTCAACACCTTCAACAGCTTAAAATTTCGGGACGAAATTTATTTAACGGGTAGGTACTGTAGTGACCCGAACTTTTCCATGTTTATATATATTAATTGAGATTGATATTTACATGATTAAATGTTTCCAACATGTTAAGCAATCAAACTTGTTAAGACTTGATTAATTGAAATATGTTTCATATAGACAATTGACCACCCAAGTTAATCGGTGATTCACGAACGTTAAAACTTGTAAAAACTATATGATGACATATATATGGATATATATATATATATAGTTAACATGATACTATGATAAGAAAACATATCATAAAGTATATTAACAATGAACTACATATGTAAAAACAAGACTACTAACTTAATGATTTTTAAACGAGACATATATGTAACGATTATCGTTGTAAAGACATTTAATGTATATATATCATATTAAGAGATATTCATACATGATAATATCATGATAATATAATAATTTAAAATCTCATTTGATATTATAAACATTGGGTTAACAACATTTAACAAGATCGTTAACCTAAAGGTTTCAAAACAACACTTACATGTAACGACTAACGATGACTTAACGACTCAGTTAAAATGTATATACATGTAGTGTTTTAATATGTATTTATACACTTTTGAAAGACTTCAATACACTTATCAAAATACTTCTACTTAACAAAAATGCTTACAATTACATCCTCGTTCAGTTTCATCAACAATTCTACTCGTATGCACCCGTATTCGTACTCGTACAATACACAGCTTTTAGATGTATGTACTATTGGTATATACACTCCAATGATCAGCTCTTAGCAGCCCATGTGAGTCACCTAACACATGTGGGAACCATCATTTGGCAACTAGCATGAAATATCTCATAAAATTACAAAAATATGAGTAATCATTCATGACTTATTTACATGAAAACAAAATTACATATCCTTTATATCTAATCCATACACCAACGAACAAAAACACCTACAAACACTTTCATTCTTCAATTTTCTTCATCTAATTGATCTCTCTCAAGTTCTATCTTCAAGTTCTAAGTGTTCTTCATATATTCTACAAGTTCTAGTTACATAAAATCAAGAATACTTTCAAGTTTGCTAGCTCACTTCCAATCTTGTAAGGTGATCATCCAACCTCAAGAAATCTTTGTTTCTTACAGTAGGTTATCATTCTAATACAAGGTAATAATCATATTCAAACTTTGGTTCAATTTCTATAACTATAACAATCTTATTTCAAGTGATGATCTTACTTGAACTTGTTTTCGTGTCATGATTCTGCTTCAAGAACTTCGAGCCATCCAAGGATCCGTTGAAGCTAGATCCATTTTTCTCTTTTCCAGTAGGTTTATCCAAGGAACTTAAGGTAGTAATGATGTTCATAACATCATTCGATTCATACATATAAAGCTATCTTATTCGAAGGTTTAAACTTGTAATCACTAGAACATAGTTTAGTTAATTCTAAACTTGTTCGCAAACAAAAGTTAATCCTTCTAACTTGACTTTTAAAATCAACTAAACACATGTTCTATATCTATATGATATGCTAACTTAATGATTTAAAACCTGGAGACACAAAAAACACCGTAAAACCGGATTTACGCCGTCGTATTAACACCGCGGGCTGTTTTGGGTTAGTTAATTAAAAACTATGATAAACTTTGATTTAAAAGTTGTTATTCTGAGAAAATGATTTTTATTATGAACATGAAACTATATCCAAAAATTATGGTTAAACTCAAAGTGGAAGTATGTTTTCTAAAATGGTCATCTAGACGTCGTTCTTTCGACTGAAATGACCACCTTTACAAAAATGACTTGTAACTTATTTTTCTGACTATAAACCTATACTTTTTCTATTTAGATTCATAAAATAGAGTTCAATATGAAACCATAGCAATTTGATTCACTCAAAACGGATTTAAAATGAAGAAGTTATGGGTAAAACAAGATTGGATAATTTTTCTCATTTTAGCTACGTGAAAATTGGTAACAAATCTATTCCAACCATAACTTAATCAACTTGTATTGTATATTATGTAATCTTGAGATACTATAGACACATATACAATGTTTCG